>NC_081814.1:17675000-17855000 GCF_030704535.1 Vitis vinifera
GGATGGTCCCCTATGCATTTCATTCTTTCCGGAAGGGAAAAAAGAATAAAGTACCCCCCATCATGGTGAACCTCTCCTTGTGATCGGGATGAGGTAGATGCCTCCCAGCCGGGGGGCGGATCGAATCGGAGTTTCCTTAGGTAGCCACCGACCTACAGTTATCCTTAAACTTCCGTGCTTGGTGGAGAAGAAGCGAACAAAGGTACGCTCACTTGCTGTCTTGTTCTCTGCCGCGAACTGGGATCGCTCGCCAGCTAGGTCAGATTGGAGCAACATTTTATGAGAACATATTACCCATCTTCAGGGACAAGGGGCGGAACGACCTCTCGATCTACTTACTGCAGCCCAGGAAGAAAAACGTGTTCTAGGCGTTCCCTGTTGCTCCGATCTCCCCTACGCCTAGGACGTTGTCTGGGCCAAGAGCCATAGTTAGTTGCTGTTTTCATTTCATTTGGTTGTTTTTTTTTTCTCGTTGTTGATACCGGCAAGACTCAGCCAGATGATGTCTGCTGGTTGGTAGTGAGAGGACTCTTAGTACCAGCATACCCAAAAGGGGGCGCTGATTAAAAAACAAGAATTTGATTTTATTTCTTGCTCTCCCTTAGCAGCGGGAAATGAGTCTATCTATCTGCCTAGCTTTGGTAGATTTCCCCCAACGCAATCCATAGAAATTCCACGAATCCCTTGGTGGATAAGTCCGACAACTCAGCAGCAGTGCGGAATTGAGTTTCTCGTCCGGTGGATCTGATCTATAGTTAGGGGGCAATACATACCAAAAGGTTCGAAGAAGGAACGCGCATAAGAGTATATAACCAACCCACCCTTCTGTATAACCTATTCACATTAGTGAAGCGGCTGGATGCATAAGGGAAGTGCACGTTTGTGAGACCTTAGTCGGGATGCATGGGGAGTCAACCTACGAGCACGGAAGAGCGTGGTACCGCTGCCCCTCTCTAAGTAAAGGTAAAGTCTCTCCTTCAGCTAGAATGTAAGGAAATTGAAAGAAGCGGAAAAGGGTCAAACACGGTTGCTAGCATCGAAGAGAGCCGTAGCCGTCATCGACGATAAAGTGGGAGTTCGGACTTGGCGAACGAGCTCTTACCGCGGGAGAGGAAAGCGGGGCAGGCAAAATAACCATTTCGGTGGTTGATAGTGGAGCAAAGGGTGGTCGAAGATCAGGAACTACCTACTATACCAACGGAGCAAAGCCCTTTCCATACGCTATCGATTGGTATAGCTCAGAATGGTTCTGGATCGATTCCACCGGAACTTCAAAACGATTACTGGCCGATGTTCCGGTATGGCGGGTGTACGAGTATACCATTAGAGTCCGTCCATACCAATGATGGAGTGAAAAGCTGTCGTGATTCATCTCCACTTGCCAACCATGGGAACTGACTTATGAATCTAACCTTTTTTTTTTTGAATAAACCGTCGGCTCATGGAGCTACAGGGAATGAGACTGACAGAAAAGGGTAAACTCCTGCCATAGTTATTATGCCCCCAAACTCGACAGTTTTGTGATCATCCCCCCTAGCTCACATAGACTATGTTACGCCTTCCAATGGATAAACGTTAGTACCCGTGGATAGAGATGTTTTCCCAATGATTGATAGATATACCGGGGAGATAGTTTGGCAAGCAAGATCTTCTACTGGAAATGAACTTCTACGGGAGTCACTTAGTCGGATAGGCCGGAGTGGTGTCGGGATCAGTGGCGAAATAGGATAGCGATAGCGATGGAGGTCAACAATATGCTGCTACCAAAGATGCAACTGAGGACGAGACGGGGGGTGCTTTCTCCGTCTCCCGCCACGAGCCGCCCAGGTGAGCTATCAAGGGATAGGAGTGCCCGTCCCTTCTCAACCGTACAACCCTCCCCCTCGCTCTACCCACCATGTTCAGTGCCCAAACATGGATATGCCTACCTACACCTTTCTTCTCCACCTTTAACCCCTCTTCACAGCCCTAAACGGCCTTGTTTCCTTATCCGATCGATCTTTGGTAAGATCCCTGAACCCACCGACCTGGAATCGAATGAGTTTGCTAATCTCTGTTATGTAACCCCCCGCCCTTAGTTCTCCTGTGCCCTAGCTGAGCCTTGTTGCTTAGCAGGGCTTGTGTTTGGTGAGGAGCGCTAGCTTAAAGCTCTTACTTATGGTGGGTTCCGTTTTCCCCTAAAAACGAAAGCGACTTAGCTACTAGTCCGAAAGCCAAAAGCCGAAGGCCAATGACACTAGCTAACCAACTGAGAGAGATGCCACTACTAGAGCGACAGAAGGCAGGTTTCACCGACTAGTCTTTTTTATAATATTATTAGGATAATCAAGACAAGCCCTTATAGCGCAATTAAGCCACAACCTAAATTCAAGACAGCCCGCCCTTAGCTCAACAAACCGTTACGCTCGGGTACCTTAGAAAACCTTTAGCCTTGCCTCCACTTGCTGAAAACCCCTTCGCTCCACTCCCTTACAAAGACCGTAGGAGTTCCAACAAGGTTCAGTTATTCAAAAGCGAAAGAGGAAAGGAAAATCCCATTCTGGTCGAGCCTTCCTTCTCCTACGTGGGGCCCTTAGAAGGTCAGAAGGCTTGCCTCCGTGCCTAAGAGATGGCACGTGAACTCGCAAGCCGCAATTGCATTTGCCAGAGGACCACTCCGCCACCATTGCCTTCTCCGCAAGAGCTGCCATCAAAATCAACCTTTGTCAATGTCTAAAAGTAAAAAAAACTTTCTCACCCGAGTAGAAAATACTGAAGATATACCCATTCCAGCATCTCCACACACCATTGCTTCCTTTTTCATCGACGATCGGCCTAGCCCTGACTTTGTATTCCGCCATCCTTCCTATGGTAAGGGGGTCTTAATTAAGACATATTCCCATGACAATGAGATCAGGCCATCAATATCAGAGGCCAATTTGCTACCTAGCTTAATCCCATAAGTCATTGGCATATTTACTACCAGTACATAAGTAATTATCTTCTTTTCAGGGATGGGTGCTAAGTAGCCTCAATATCCTTTATTTTACCTACCACTTCGACTTTGCTAGAAGAAAGTTTTTAACATTGGCGGCGGGGGCCCCGTATAGCATATGAGATTCCCGTTCGTCAACTCCGATAGGCATCACTCCTAAGCTCCAGAATCCAATAGGCGGTTGCAACACTTGTTGATCTCCATTTTACCAGCAGTGAGTAGGAGGTGGCTTACTTGCAGCAATTTCTTGGGCGATTGTGTCCCCCTCAAAGTCCTAGAGTGTGGGCCTGCCTGGTGAATCTACACGATTTAGCCTATCAGGATCCGGTTTTTTGGTTGGTGCGGGAGTAGGTGCCTCTGGCAGAGCATCCGCCATCTGTTTGCTAACGGAAAGCAGCGACTTACTAGATAGGAGCCCGTTCCAGGATTCGTTTTGGGGGACCATCTCGATCGAAACGGTTATCTATGCTTGGAGGACAATCAATTGCTCAAGCTTGTCTAACGACCCTCCATTCAAATCATTTACGAGAATAGAACCTTTATCTGTATGGGAAAGAGGGGTTCTACCTATGCGTCGGTTGGGAGGAGGGCCGGGAAGTCTGAAGGGAATGGATGTTTTCCGGGGTTCAAAAACAACAAATCTGTGAATTTGGACTCAAAAGTCGATGAGCAAACAGTTACGGGAGTTGCAAGAGCATTTAGGGACAAGAGAGGAGATATCAATTAGCCGAGTGGCCATTTTTCCTCCAAGTTTGACATGGGATCATACCTATTGTATTCATTTGCATTCTTTGATAAGGAGTTTCAAAAGGTATTTGGGGAGTACGAGAAGCAGGGGCAGCCGATAAGGATAAAGGTTGGGACCTAGAAAAATGTCAGAATCAAACCAAATTTATATTAAGGCGACACCAAAAAAAAAAGACTCAAATGGAATAAAGAAAGTAACAAAATTAAAGATCAAGATCCAGTGAAGCACGAAAACGTGAATGCACGGCATTTAGGAGAGGTGAGAAGATAAGGTAAGGATTAGAGAGAAGTGAGACTATAAGGAGAAAGGGGATTTAATGTAGGCTATCCCCATTAGCGCTAGTTAGCCCTATAACCTTAAGATACCAAATTATAAATTCAAAAAAATGCAATTAGCAAGTTTGAATTTATAATTAAGAAGAGATTCCACATTTTCTACTATACCCATTATCATTCTACTGATACTAGCCCTTTGAGAGGGTGGTTTGATTTATCGGGGCATGCTACCGAGGGGGGGGGGGGATACTCGGGATGCCGGGGGAGACGACCGTTCCCCCCACCTCAAAAGGGGCCCAACTCCTTTCCTTTAACTTCTTTTTTGGCATTTTGTTAAATTGGTTAGTTAGTCTTTGTTGTGGTTGTGGACCCGCATTTTTCACGTGCGTTCCCACTCGATCGGCGAGACTCGCTTTTTATTTGTGAAAAATTAATTTTTAGAAAAGTCGGAGTCGCCACTTATTTTATTTTTATTTTAAAGGGAAAATAAAACAAGAAAGAAAAACCCTAAAAAAAAAGTGACTCCATAATTTTTGGAAAAGCATGTCTTTGAAAACCCAAGTCTTGGTCCGGGGATCAGGTTACTTATTGGGAAGGTACCTCTAGGAGGTAGCACCCCTCTAAGCCCTAAAAAGGTCTCTACTAATTAAGTTGAGGGAAATGTGGCAATTAATTGATTAATTATAAGTACCTAAGCAGGCTAGATGATTCCAAATAAAATAGCATGCCAAACAAGATCAAATCACAATAAAGGAAGGTTAGGATGCGTACCTAGACTACCTCTCAAGCGCTATCATAAAACATCAGAGTTAGTATAGAAGTATAACACACAACATGTATTTAATCATAGTGAATCAAACATACATCTAAACACCTAAGGATTATCAAACATATGCATACTTCACAGTGACATGATTGTTTACAAAATTTAGAAAGTAGGTGATAGGGGGGGGGGGGGGGGGGTACCTGGATAGCATAAATAACTTACAATGCGCTTCCATAAGACATGAGGGATTAGATAATAATAACATAAAGAAACCCTAGCATGCTTGTTATCTAATTAGCATAGCAGAAATTATCAAAGTATATGAAAACACTAATTATCACACTCATCTTGTATACAATTCCTAAAAAAAGATAGACATAATTTCAACAAGTGACAAAAGTGGCAACAAAAATAATTTTTGAAAAGATTTTCTTATGTAGGGGTTTCACCAATTCCCCAATTGATATACACGAATTTAGCTCAAAATTATCCCATTTATGTGGGACCACAAGCTTTGATTCGTGTTTTATTCAAAACTATAATTTTATTTGAAAGATGTGAACCGATCAAAACATGGTTGCACATTATTTTAAAAAATGAGATTTTGATTCTAAGAACTCTAAATGAATTTTTGAAATGGATTTTTAAGGAACTAGGATTTTGAGAATATTGTTATGTTTTAAAGATAAAAGAAGTTAATTTGAAAACAAATAAAATGTATGAATCAAAATACCAAGCAAAACAAAAGAGAACAAAATCACAAAGTAGAATTTTTGACAACTAAGAAAATTGAAGGTGAGAATGGAGGCTAATCTTCACTATTTTCCGATAGCCTCTAAAAATTGAATTTGACAAAGGATGACCAAAGTGATAAACCAAAACCATAGATCTTACAAGCACTGAAGCTTTAACAACATTTAATCTTAAGATAAACTTAATCAAGCACTAAATATTATGTGATCTTTAAAATAGTACAAACGATACGTATCAACTAATATTGATGATTTGGAGTCATAAATTTAATCGACTAACTAAACAATTGAATAAAAGAAAACAAACACATAGAATAAATAAAATTAGTCAAAAACTAAAATGAACTACTTTTAAACACAAAATGACAACACGGGAATGGATTAAACTAATAGCCTACAATTCGAAAGCATAGAATTAATGGAAAAATGGAATAGAAAAAAAATAAAAAATCTTAACATAAACTAAACAATATGAAACCAATCAAATTAATTAAAACTCTAAAAAATATCAACTAAAACAGGATCAATCCAAACTAAAATAATTTTTTATTTTTTATTTATTTATTTTATTTTATTTTTTTTATTATTTTTATTTTTATTTTAAAATATGAATATATCAACGCAGAATGAAATAAATTAACCAACTTAAATTCTAAAACTAATAAACTAAAAGGAAGAATCATGAATTAAATTTAACAACTTTTATATATGAAAAGAGTGACATGGAAGCAATTGAACTAATAAACTGAATTTTAATAACATTTAAACTAAAAGATAAATTAAAACTTAAACTAAAAGAAATTATGAATTTCCTAATTGAGAACAAAAATAATGCAAATCTAAATTTTAAATTTTTAACCATCATCATGAATTATCCAAACTCTAAAAAATCCTAACTTTTCCATCATCAACAAAAATTGCCCAAACTAATACTAAAAAAAAATCTAACTTGCCAAACTAAACAAATAAATTGGAACTATGTTAAACAAAAATCATAATCTTCAAGCTAGGATAATAAATCAAAATTAATTTATTTAGTTAAGAAAAAGAAATTAAAAACTAACATTTAAACTAAATATGAATTTACAATAAAAAATAAAATAAAATTTAAAATGCATAGGCCAAATAGGAATAATTTTAAAACTAAATCATGAATATAATGTTATTGGAAATAATTAAACCTAAACAATAGATAAAATCCTAAACAAGTATGAATTGAATTGAATATTTCATGAAACGAAATTATAATAGCATGAATTAGATTACCTTAAAACGTGAAGGCCACTTTCCACCAGTAAGAGTTTTTAATTAAAAAAAAACAATTCCAAAGGTGACTTGTGTGATGGATATCCATGCACAGCAAGTCCTCAAAGTGCTGCACGTTAGTGGAGAGGAATTTCCTTTGACAGCGTGCACACTTGTGCTCTTGAAGATGAAGTCGTGAAGATCCGTAGAGTGGTGGAAGCCTTTCCCTTAAAATTCTGGTGCGCTTGTGGTGTTCAGGTAGCGGGATTGACAAGCTGGTGTGGATCTCCAATGGTAGTTGGGTGTTTCCGGAGATGCAACCTTGAAGATTCTCCCAGAGTGACCTGCTGCTGGTGCGTGTCTTCTATGGGATCTGTGTTGCGTGTTGGTCCTCTTGATGGTGAGGAATACGGCTGTGTGCTTGCAGTCCCCCTCCCCGTGGCAGCCCCCCACTTTCAGAGAATTTGTGGCTGCTCCTTCTTCCCATGCGTGGTGGATGCCTCCTTCTTAAAATTCTTGTGCGTCTCCTCTATCCAAAAAAATCTCTACGTTTTTTTCTTTCCTTTTTTCGAAAAAATCCCCCTCCTCCTTCTCTACTGCCCCCTTCCTTTTTCATATGGCAGCCTCACCATCCTCTCGAATATTTTCTTTCCTTTTTTTTTTTTTAATCCGCATGGATATCCCCGGAAAGTGCGTACATGGTGACTCCTTTTGAGATTCTACCGCCTCCTCTCCAGTTTGGTAAGTGTCCTCCTAAATCACTCCGGCTGTGTGTCAATCCTTATCAACATGGCAGCCCGCGTGTAAATCCTCCAATCATGTGCACTGCATATATCTTTTCCGGATTGTGCGTGGAACCCTTCTAATTTAATCCCACTATGCTACGTAACCCTCACATCTCCAAGTGGCAGCCCGTGTCTTCCCCTCGAATTCCCTAAGAGGGTGCTCCTCATGCAAAACAAAATAAGATAAAATTAAAAATTAACGAAAAAGAGAAGAAACTAATGAAAGTCATGAAATTGGTAATAAAATGAAATATGATTAAAAGAAAATGAAAGAGAAAATGAGATATCAGGTTGTACAATTCCATCATTCAATAAGGGGGTTGTATGCACATTTTGAAGTCTAAACAATTCAAGCAATTTCCTATTAGATAAGTGAATAAAAAAATAGTAATAATAATAATAATAATAATGATAATGATAATAATAAACAAATAAAGAGTAAAAAAATGAAAATGAATAAACAAAATAAATATAATTATCGAATGCATGCAATAATAATAATAATAATAAGAGTTATATATATAAAAGTTAAGCCCGATGAAGTGTTTAAACGGCCCTACATGGGTGTCTAATGAACTAAGTGTCCTAAAGTGGACCTAGGGTGCCAAAGTGGACCTAGAGTGCTTAAATGGGCCTAGGGTGCCTAAGTGGGCCTAGGGTCCCTAAGTGGGCCTAGGGTGCCTAAATGAGCTACCCTAAAAGCTATCCTAAAAATGAACGAAAAGCCTAAGTCTAAAATAGGGCTGCCAAGGGTCACAATAAGGGGTCAGATAATCCCTCGACCAAAATCTCCGAGGTGACTCAGAAAATGGTATGTCGTACAAGTAGTAATGGGCCACCAAGGAACTACCGTAGAGCACTGGAAGTGAATTTAAAGACATGTGCTAAAGGGACAAAATTGAGGGTCTACAAATATGCCCCTCTTCGGTATAGATCACAAGTGTAGAGAATGTGAGTAGAAACACGAGTAATGAGCAGAATGAAGTGAACTATACCGAGGAATTAAAGAAGGACTAGAGATTTTGTCCTAGCACATGAAGAGGTAAGGTCAAAAGATGGGGTCGCAATGAGATGGAAATAAGTGAAAAGGGTGACTCAAAGTCATGAATGAGATAAATGAATATGGGTCAAGGATAAGATGAACGAATCTAGATTTAAAATAGGATAAAGGACTCTGGGTCATAGGCTTAAGGCTCTAAGTGAAAAGAAATGACTCTGGGTCAAGATAGAAAACAACTCTAGGTCGGGAGCTCCAGGCTTTAAATAGGAAAGAATGACTCTAGGTCAAAATGGAAAATGACTCTAGGTCGAGAGCTCCACTCTAAATAGGAAAGAATGACTTTGGGTCAAAATGGAAAATGACTCTGGGTCGAGAGCTCCAGGCTCTAAATAGAAAAGAATGACTCTGGGTCAAAATGGAAAGTGACTCTGGGTCGAGAGCTCTGGGCTCTAAATAGGAAAGAATGACTCTAGGTCATAATGGAAAGTGACTCTGGGTCGAGAGTTCCAGGCTCTAAAATAGGAAAGAATGACTCTGGGTCGAAATGGAAAGTGACTCTCGGTCGAGAGCTCCGGGCTCTAAATGGAAAGGAATGACTCTAGGTCGAAATGGAAAGTGACTCTAGGTCGAGAGCTCCAGGCTCTAAATAGAAAGGAATGACTCTAGGTCAAAATGGAAAGTGACTCTAGGTCAAGAGCTCCAAGCTCTAAAATAGGAAATAATGACTCTGGGTCGAAATGGAAAGTGACTCTGGATCGAGAGCTCCAAGCTCTAAAATAGGAAATAATGACTCTGGGTCGAAATGGAAAGTGACTCTGGATCGAGAGCTCCAAGCTCTAAAATAGGAAAGAATGACTCTGGGTCGAAATGGAAAGTGACTCTGGGTCGAGAACTCCAGGCTCTAAATGGAAAGGAATGACTCTTGGTCGAAATGGAAAGTGACTCTGGGTCGAGAGCTCCAGGCTCTAAATAGAAAGGAATGACTCTAGGTCGAAATGGAAAGTGACTCTAGGTCGAGAGCTCCAAGCTCTAAAATAGGAAATAATGACTCTGGGTCGAAATGGAAAGTGACTCTGGGTTAAGAGCTCCAAGCTCTAAAATAGGAAAGAATGACTCTGGGTCGAAATGGAAAGTGACTCTGGGTCGAGAGCTCCGGGCTCTAAATGGAAAGGAATGACTCTGGGTCGAAATGGAAAGTGACTCTAGGTCGAGAGCTCCAAGCTCTAAATGGAAAGGAATGACTCTTGGTCGAAATGGAAAGTGACTCTGGGTCGAGAGCTCCAGGCTCTAAATAGAAAGGAATGACTCTAGGTCGAAATGGAAAGTGACTCTAGGTCGAGAGCTCCAAGCTCTAAAATAGGAAATAATGACTCTGGGTCGAAATGGAAAGTGACTCTGGGTTAAGAGCTCCAAGCTCTAAAATAGGAAAGAATGACTCTGGGTCGAAATGGAAAGTGACTCTGGGTCGAGAGCTCCGGGCTCTAAATGGAAAGGAATGACTCTAGGTCGAAATGGAAAGTGACTCTAGGTCGAGAGCTCCAAGCTCTAAAATAGGAAATAATGACTCTGGGTCGAAATGGAAAGTGACTCTGGGTCGAGAGCTCCAAGCTCTAAAATAGGAAATAATGACTCTAGGTCAAAATGGAAAGTGACTCTGGGTTAAGAGCTCCGGGCTCTAAATGGAAAGGAATGACTCTGGGTCAAAATGGAAAATGACTCTGGGTCGAGAGCTCCGGGCTCTAAATAGAAAGGAATGACTCTAGGTCAAAATGGAAAATGACTCTGGGTCGAAATCTCCGGGCTCTAAATAGATAGCCGATCAGGATACTTTCCGACTCAAGGTGTCGGGTCAAGGCCACTCACAAGTGGCTAGAATGATGAAAACGAAACATCTCAGGGATGTGAATGATGCAAATGACTCCGGGTCGTGAGCTCAGGGCTCGGGGTGCTATGAATGACTCTGGGTCAAGATGGAAAATGACTCTGGGTCAATGAATAGCTCAGGGCTATGAGCTCCGGGCTCTATGACTGATCGGCAAGAAGGAGAATGCGATACGCAAACTCCAGGTCAAACCACTCATGGGCGAGCAAGTGATGAAAGCTCAGCTAAGAGCTGGAAAGACTCCAGGGTCTATAGGAAATGATAGCTCAGGGCTAGCGGGCTCAGGGCCTAAGGGAAAATGGATAGCTCAGGGCTATAAGACTCAGGGTCTAGAAGGAATGGATAGCTCATGGCTACGAGGCTCAGGGCCTAAAAAAAAAGGATAGCTCAGGGCTAGCGGGCTCAGGGCCTAAGGGAAAAAGGATAGCTCAGGGCTACTAGGCTCAGGGCCCAAGGGAAGAAGAATGCTCAAGGCTATAAGACTCGGGATCTATAGGAAATGATAGCTCAGGGCCTAAAAAAAAAGGATAGCTTAGGGCCCAAGGGAAGAAGAATGATCAAGGCTATAAGACTTGGGATCTATAGGAAATGATAGCTCAGGGCTAGCGGGCTCAGGGCCTAGAAGGAATGGATAGCTCATGGCTACGAGGCTCAGGGCCTAAAAAAAAAGGATAGCTCAGGGCTACTAGGCTCAGGGGCCAAGGGAAGAAGAATGCTCAAGGCTATAAGACTCGGGATCTATAGGAAATGATAGCTCAGGGCTAGCGGGCTCAGGGCCTAGAAGGAATGGATAGCTCATGGCTATGAGGCACAGGGCCTAAAAAAAAGGATAGCTCAGGGCCCAAGGGAAGAAGAATGCTCAAGGCTATAAGACTCGGGATCTATAGGAAATGATAGCTCAGGGCTAGCGGGCTCAGGGCCTAGAAGGAATGGATAGCTCATGGCTACGAGGGGCAGGGCCTAAAAAAAAGGATAGCTCAGGGCCCAAGGGAAGAAGAATGCTCAAGGCTATAAGACTCGGGATCTATAGGAAATGATAGCTCAGGGCTAGCGGGCTCAGGGCTAGCGGGCTCAGGGCCTAGAAGGAATGGATAGCTCATGGCTACGAGGCTCAGGGCCTAAAAAAAAGGATAGCTCAGGGCCCAAGGGAAGAAGAATGCTCAAGGCTATAAGACTCGGGATCTATAGGAAATGATAGCTCAGGGCTAGCGGGCTCAGGGCCTAAGGGAAAAAAGAATAGCTCAGGGCTATAAGACTCAGGGTCTAGAAGGAATGGATAGCTCATGGCTACGAGGCTCAGGGCCTAAAAAAAAAGGATAGCTCAGGGCTACTAGGCTCAAGGCCCAAGGGAAAAAGGATAGCTCAGGGCTATAAGACTCAGGGTCTAGAAGGAAGTAATAGAGAAGACCTACTCGAAAGTGGACATGAAAATAAATTGGCTCAAAGCCATATACTCAAAATGTCAAGGGTCGGACTACTGAAACCAAGAAGGGAAATATGCCCCAGTATCCAGGGTGCTCACACTGCTGAAACAACCAGTAAACCAATCATCTGCTAGAATCAATGGGTCAAGAACCAATACATCATGACAAACCTTTGAAAAGTCAAAACTGAAAGAGGCCTCTGTGTCTGAAAAACTGCTCTGTCGACGAATCTCAAAAGGCAAATCTCAAAGCGTGTATATCGTGGCTCATCTAGAAGCAAATCTCAAAGTGCACAAAATGGTGCTTGTTCGGATAACCCAATCGACAAGGTAACAATGACGAAAACAAATCTGTCTCATGAACATCTGGCTAAAGGATCCACCCACGCTCCTCGGGTGAAACCTGATGCGATCCATCTCTATCTCAACAAATCCATGTCGGGAGGCCCTGATATAGTCGATCGTCGGAAGCTCTGGGCTAGTACTCAATCTAAAACCAAACTGGCTACTGTCCCAATCTCAAGGATACTCAAAGAAAATGGGGAAATATGCCCCAGTATAAGATCCGATATCAAAGTCATGAGGTAAACAACTGACACTAATCATCCATCCTCATACCACTGCCCAAATAAATCTCGTAATGGAGAGGGGAATATGCCCTAGTATGGATATCGGATGTCGAAGTCGTGAGGCAAACAAACTAACAATGATCATCCATCCTCGTACCGCTGTCCAAACACAATCTCATCGAGGAGGGGGGAATATGCCCCAGTGTGGATAATCTAATGTCGAAGTCATGAGATAAACAACCAACAATGATCATCCATCTATACACCGTTGCCCGAACATAATCTAATCATGGAGAGGGGGATATGCCCCAGTATGGATATCTGATGTACAATAAAGAATCCGTCAAAATCCATCAAGCATGTCTATAACCATGAATAAGATGGCCACATGATCCAAAACGACTAGGAATCTCGGAGAAAGTGGGGAATATGCCCCAGTGTGGATGTTTAATGCACAATCAAAAGGATAAATCCAACATCATCAATCAACTGTCTCCAACTCAACAATAATCTGCTAAGAAGTCATAATAAAGTACCGACTAATGCCTCAAGGGAGATACTCTAAATCCAACCTCAAATGAATAGCCAAAATGATGAAGGATGTGGTAATCTCAGGAGTAGAAGCACGTCTCTAATGAATCCCTGACTGTATCCAACATGAATCTGGTAACCTCAAAATGGGGAAATATGTCCCAGTATGCCGGATCTATACACTGCACTGAAAATTGCCTCCAACTCAGTAATAATCCACTAGTCTATCTCAGAAATACTCCGCAAATGGAAACACTAGGGGCTCAACGATGCTCCACTAGAACTGATATAATCTCAACATACCCCACTAAGGATCTCTGATCGGTGAAAATGACCAGACTCAAAGAAAGTGCTCCACTAGGGGCTCATCTCAACCAAATGAAAGGGAATATGCCCCAGTAAGATAATTGATGCACAGTAGAATGAAAATCTGGATAGCATCAAATATCATCCATAAAATGAAGCAATCATCCACATCCATCACCAAATCACCTCCAAGCATCAAAGAAGCATCTCCCAGAAGAAGAAACATGACAACATCTATATATCAACCAAATCCCAAACACCAACCTAAGTAGAGGCTGTCAAAGATAACATATGATCTCATGGCCTCAGGGTGGTCTTAAGACACGGGACGTAACGTAGGCCAGGGTGATAGGGTGAAAGAAATGAAGGGAAACTAGGCTCAAATACCCAATGATCAAACCCATACCCTCGTGTACAAGATGTAATGCATAGAAAAAATCTCATGAGCCATGGACCTAAAGGTAACCAAAGGAAATGTCGATGGCGAAATGAGAGAAAGATGAGTAGTCAAACCATCAATGAAATATGTGAATGATGTGAAAAAGGTATCAAATCAGTAATGGGTATCAATAAGTAGGGAATGGATAAAAAGTGGAACGAAGATCTGTAAAGAGGTAATGGGATACAAAAGAAAACAATGAGAAAGTGGAATGAGCGATCATCAACCCATGTTAGTACAATAAAGGAAAGTCATATCACCAATGATAGAATGGTGGGTAAGACAATGATCCAGAGACCCTAGTAAAAGGTCACTCATCTCTCATACCTAATACATATCAACCATGATCCAAGAAGCATAGGATACCATAGAACTCTCACATGAACCCTCGAGACTCCAAATGCATGACGAGAATGGCTTAAGGAGTGAAAACTCATATAAAAATCTCACAAGAACCCACAATGACAAATATACCCAGTAAACAGACCTCAAAAGGTGATATAAGTGCCCAATGGAGCAAGATACCATACATAAACATGTCATTGCGCTTTTCCTTTCTTTTTTTTCTTTTTTTTTTAGCGCATGCTCTGATCATCAATAAGTCAAACTCCAATGGGAAAGATACAAGAAATGAATAAACTCTCTCAAATCACTGATGAATACATGAACCCCAACCCATGAGACAACCTCTCAAACTAAAATCTCCGAATCAATGACAAATGATAATGAATGGAGTGATATGACTGCCCTCTTTGCACTAAGATGCGAAGAATCATCAGCCCAAGGAAGAGAATAGATAAAATGAAGCAAATAATGATAAAAGCAAGAAAGAGAATGGAAATGTGATGATAGCAAAATAGAACAAACAGGGTGATAAGGAGATGATGACAAGAATGAGAAGATAGGCCTATAAGTCTAAAGCTCATGAGACTTTCATAGCAAAGCATGCATATACACCAAAGGGTCCCAACCCGGGTGTAGAAATGGTAATCAAGGCTATAAGAAAGAAATAAGGCTATAACATACCACGTGAGGCTCAATGGGCTAGCAATGGTTTAATATATCAATAAAGGTGATAAGGTGTAAGGCTAACCGAAATGATGGCCACCCATCCTACGACCATGGTCTCAAATGTAATACTTCTTCAACTAATCCACATTGGTGGGGTTTGAGAACTGGTCTCTGTCCAGATACGTCAATCATATTTCCTCTCTAGGGTAAACTCTCTAATGACAAGTGGTGTACTCCAAGTAAGTCCCTAGGGTCTCCTGGAATAGATGAATCTCCATAATCATAATTGGGCTAACATCGTCCTCAAACACATCATCAACATAAGCGGAATTCCCCAACATAAATAAATCGAATCTCTCCTCAACTCTCAACAATGAATATCTCAAGCATATCAAGAGGGTGAACCATCTCTGGCTAATCTGTGCTAGTCATCCAACTATCATCCAACACATATATCTCAGGCTCATCATGAAGA
Source organism: Vitis vinifera (assembly GCF_030704535.1). Taxonomy (NCBI): domain Eukaryota; kingdom Viridiplantae; phylum Streptophyta; class Magnoliopsida; order Vitales; family Vitaceae; genus Vitis; species Vitis vinifera. The sequence continues at coordinate 17,690,182 of NC_081814.1, forward strand.
AAACCATGTCAATCAAAGCTCCCATCTGAGAAAAACTAACGTCCTCTATAAGAACTCTCATCTGATAAACTTTGACTCATAATCCACTAAACTCATCATATGTACGAAGTCACCCTCAACAATGTCACTGGCTAACTGAGTGGTGGGGGTGGGTGGTAATGAATCATACGACATCTCATCCTAAACTGGATGCTATCTATCTCACTGTCCATCAATCATCTGGCTCAAACCTGCTAATGCATCCTGAATAGAGTCATGGTGACTGTAGGTCGATCAACTGTATCATGCTGAGGATCCATACCTGACTGCTTTGAAACCTTGACCAATCTATCTCCAACTCTAATGTAAGAAGTCGAATCTAAACCGAAACGAATAACACTCCTATAAGGTACAAAGGCACGAAAAGATAAATGACATGAAGAAAACTCAGAAGATGTGGAAACACACTAATCACTAAGAAGAAAGGTGGCCCAATTGAAACTCAAATATGTACCGATCTCTGAGCACACCAAAAGGAGACTACGGAGAGGATAACTGAACCCAATTGTGACCAAGGCAGCTCCGAAGGTCCACAGATGCACCCACGTGTAGGAATGAAATCTTAATTGGGTCTAGGCTAACCTACAAGGTTGAGGTGGCTCTATAAGATAAAATGGGTGGGTCAAAGGATCCCTAGCAGAAGCGATCGTACCCTCCGGCGGTACGCAACCCTCTGCACGCCTCCAAGGAGACGGGGTGCTTCCATGCAAGGTGGTCATTACCTCCACACATGCACTTCCTCGCGTTCCCAGGGGGTTTCTTAAAGGTGAAGGCTCTCCCATCTCTCAACACTCAGGGATAATCTAAAGTGCACAATGAAGGATGTGGGTGCATCCAAAAAACCTAAGATCTAAAGTGAGAGAGTGAACAAAGACAAGCGATCATACGAACATGCAAGAGAAAGGGTTGCCATGCAACAAGCAACCATGCGAAGCAGATAAATATCAAACAATCAAAGTCCTATCTAGCATATGTGAGAGTGAATCATGCTAAAGTGAACAAACAGTTAAGTGATCACATCAAACAGTCATGCGAATCAAATAAATATCAAACAAACAAAGTCCTATCTAACATATGTGAGAGTGAATCATTCTAAGTGAGCAAAACAATCAAGTGATCATCCAAGGCAATCAAACATGTTAAGATAGCAAACCAAACAAGCAAGCAAATCAAATCACCTTGCCTAAAAAAAGAGGTACCCACTAATCGACCAATTAAACGCCATATTTTCCTCAACTAGTGTTCAAGCATGATCCTCAAAATCCCCAGTGGAGTCGCCAATTTGTGGACCCGCATTTTTCACGTGCGTTCCCACTCGATCGGCGAGACTCGCTTTTTATTTGTGAAAAATTAATTTTTAGAAAAGTCGGAGTCGCCACTTATTTTATTTTTATTTTAAAGGGAAAATAAAACAAGAAAGAAAAACCCTAAAAAAAAAGTGACTCCATAATTTTTGGAAAAACATGTCTTTGAAAACCCAAGTCTTGGTCCGGGGATCAGGTTACTTATTGGGAAGGTACCTCTAGGAGGTAGCACCCCTCTAAGCCCTAAAAAGGTCTCTACTAATTAAGTTGAGGGAAATGTGGCAATTAATTGATTAATTATAAGTACCTAAGCAGGCTAGATGATTCCAAATAAAATAGCATGCCAAACAAGATCAAATCACAATAAAGGAAGGTTAGGATGCGTACCTAGACTACCTCTCAAGCGCTATCATAAAACATCAGAGTTAGTATAGAAGTATAACACACAACATGTATTTAATCATAGTGAATCAAACATACATCTAAACACCTAAGGATTATCAAACATATGCATACTTCACAGTGACAAGATTGTTTACAAAATTTAGAAAGTAGGTGATGGGGGGGGGGGGGGGTACCTGGATAGCATAAATAACTTACAATGCGCTTCCATAAGACATGAGGGATTAGATAATAATAAAATAAAGAAACCCTAGCATGCTTGTTATCTAATTAGCATAGCAGAAATTATCAAAGTATATGAAAACACTAATTATCACACTCATCTTGTATACAATTCCTAAAAAAAGATAGACATAATTTCAACAAGTGACAAAAGTGGCAACAAAAATAATTTTTGAAAAGATTTTCTTATGTAGGGGTTTCACCAATTCCCCAATTGATATACACGAATTTAGCTCAAAATTATCCCATTTATGTGGGACCACAAGCTTTGATTCGTGTTTTATTCAAAACTGTAATTTTATTTGAAAGATGTGAACCGATCAAAACATGGTTGCACATTATTTTAAAAAAATGAGATTTTGATTCTAAGAACTCTAAATGAATTTTTGAAATGGATTTTTAAGGAACTAAGATTTTGAGAATATTGTTATGTTTTAAAGATAAAAGAAGTTAATTTGAAAACAAATAAAATGTATGAATCAAAATACCAAGCAAAACAAAAGAGAACAAAATCACAAAGTAGAATTTTTGACAACTAAGAAAATTGAAGGTGAGAATGGAGGCTAATCTTCACTATTTTCCGATAGCCTCTAAAAATTGAATTTGACAAAGGATGACCAAAGTGATAAACCAAAACCATAGATCTTACAAGCACTGAAGCTTTAACAACATTTAATCTTAAGATAAACTTAATCAAGCACTAAATATTATGTGATCTTTAAAATAGTACAAACGATACGTATCAACTAATATTGATGATTTGGAGTCATAAATTTAATCGACTAACTAAACAATTGAATAAAAGAAAACAAACACATAGAATAAATAAAATTAGTCAAAAACTAAAATGAACTACTTTTAAACACAAAATGACAACACGGGAATGGATTAAACTAATAGCCTACAATTCGAAAGCATAGAATTAATGGAAAAATGGAATAGAAAAAAAATAAAAAATCTTAACATAAACTAAACAATATGAAACCAATCAAATTAATTAAAACTCTAAAAAATATCAACTAAAACAGGATCAATCCAAACTAAAATAATTTTTTATTTTTTATTTATTTATTTTATTTTATTTTTTATTATTTTTATTTTTATTTTAAAACATGAATATATCAACGCAGAATGAAATAAATTAACCAACTTAAATTCTAAAACTAATAAACTAAAAGGAAGAATCATGAATTAAATTTAACAACTTTTATATATGAAAAGAGTGACATGGAAGCAATTGAACTAATAAACTGAATTTTAATAACATTTAAACTAAAAGATAAATTAAAACTTAAACTAAAAGAAATTATGAATTTCCTAATTGAGAACAAAAATAATGCAAATCTAAATTTTAAATTTTTAACCATCATCATGAATTATCCAAACTCTAAAAAATCCTAACTTTTCCATCATCAACAAAAATTGCCCAAACTAATACTAAAAAAAAATCTAACTTGCCAAACTAAACAAATAAATTGTAACTATGTTAAACAAAAATCATAATCTTCAAGCTAGGATAATAAATCAAAATTAATTTATTTAGTTAAGAAAAAGAAATTAAAAACTAACATTTAAACTAAATATGAATTTACAATAAAAAATAAAATAAAATTTAAAATGCATAGGCCAAATAGGAATAATTTTAAAACTAAATCATGAATATAATGTTATTGGAAATAATTAAACCTAAACAATAGATAAAATCCTAAACAAGTATGAATTGATTTGAATATTTCATGAAACGAAATTATAATAGCATGAATTAGATTACCTTAAAACATGAAGGCCACTTTCCACCAGTAAGAGTTTTTAATTAAAAAAAAACAATTCCAAAGGTGACTTGTGTGATGGATATCCATGCACAGCAAGTCCTCAAAGTGCTGCACGTTAGTGGAGAGGAATTTCCTTTGACAGCGTGCACACTTGTGCTCTTGAAGATGAAGTCGTGAAGATCCGTAGAGTGGTGGAAGCCTTTCCCTTAAAATTTTGGTGCGCTTGTGGTGTTCAGGTAGCGGGATTGACAAGCTGGTGTGGATCTCCAATGGTAGTTGGGTGTTTCCGGAGATGCAACCTTGAAGATTCTCCCAGAGTGACCTGCTGCTGGTGCGTGTCTTCTATGGGATCTGTGTTGCGTGCTGGTCCTCTTGATGGTGAGGAATACGGCTGTGTGCTTGCAGTCCCCCTCCCCGTGGCAGCCCCCCACTTTCAGAGAATTTGTGGCTGCTCCTTCTTCCCCAGTGGAGTCGCCAATTTGTGGACCCGCATTTTTCACGTGCGTTCCCACTCGATCGACTCCGACTTTTCTAAAAATTAATTTTTCACAAATAAAAAGCGAGTCTCACCGATCGAGTGGGAACGCACGTGAAAAATGCGGGTCCACAGTGGTTTGTGTGTATGTTAGTGTGTCTGTCTATCTATTTAGCACTATTCGGCTAAGTTTTGTAAAGCACTTATTAGCGTTCGTATATCCTCATTTCCTACTGTTTTCGTCTTTTCTTTCTTTGCTTTGCTTTCTCGCTCTTTTGCTATTTCTTACAGCCTTTTAATGTTGCCCTACTATATTAGCTTCAATACACTCTTACTCGTTTTATTTATTATGGCATAACTCGATTATAGGAAAATCTCGTATCTTCCTTTAGCAGCTCGATTTAGCAAGATCGCTGGTACTCTTTTATGAGATAATCTCATACTAACTTGCTTGAGCAAGCTCAATCTCGCTCTAACCACTGTTTGCTTTCTTCACCCGGTGATATGTGATGGTGTACTCAACCCCTCCCTCCTTCTCGGATAGAAATGCTGGCCGACTCGCTTGGCTCGCCTATCTCCATCTCTTGAGCGACTTCCAACGCTTTCGCTTCTTGGGCGACTTGCTATCGGTGTCGCAGCTCTTCTCCTTTCTATCATTCTTTCTTTCTCTATAATTTATATTCAATATCAATTCTAACAAGACCAGCCTTGCCATTGCTTATTCGGTGTTCCAGCAGCTCTCTACTGCACATCGAGACAATCGGCCGCATTGCAGTCGAATGATCGATCTTCTGCCGAGTTCCCCCCCTCAGCTCACGCGATAATCGGGACAGAGAGAATGGACTTGATTCATGCCCACGAGCCATCCGGCAAGAACGAGAGCAAGAATTTCCATGTCCAGTAGGAAGTAGGGAGACCACCCCTCACTCTCGTCAGCTGTACATACGTCACCTTCCATTGTCTTAGCGAAGATTTCAACGTACTCCTGCGTGCCGGGAAGTCAATTCCTTACCCTAGAAAGCCAGTCTTCTTCGGAACCCGCCAATCAATCCATCTTTAAGCGAGAGTCGGAAGATCTAGCCCAGGTGGGTTTCAATACGCAGGCGAACAGCGGGATCGCACAGCACTTATATAATAGAATACGCAATTCGCGCGTGAATGTACACGATCATCAAATGTGGAGGAACTTCCACCCCTTTCATTTAGTGCTCGCTCGCGCAGAACGGAATACCAAGCATAGGCACGCGAGGGGCACTTTTTAAGATTATCATTTCCTTCCGCACTCAAACCTAAATTCTTAGTTTTGTGTCTGCTTTCATGAGAGGAAATTACCTATTTAAAAAGTTTTACGTAATGAGATGTGGCCTGCCTGACTAGGTCCCCTTCTAGGGATATGGGTCCCGGGGAGGGTATAGTATACAATTTTTTCCTTCTTGATCGAAGCTCTATGTCTCATTCAGTCCTTCGCAAGCTTCCTTCAAAGGAAGAGTCCATAGGCGCGAATACTCGGATTGGGCTTGGAAGTCCCCACTGAGCGGTCTGTCTATTGATGCACCAGATGCTTGTCCGAAAGCTCTGTTATCTCTATCTTCTGAATAATTGACTCCTAGGTACTCTTCCCCAACCAATAGCTTGCTGGCCGCTATCACTTCATTCGTTCGTTTCGTACACTCCACTTGCTTTAGTGCTCGCTCCGGTACACTCTTGGGTTGGATATACAGATTGAAAACAAGGTTGGTCGTAGATCATGCATGAAAGATTCCCTTGAGAAGACCGATCTTCAAGCGGAAATTAATAACTCTAGCCTCATTTCTGGCCTTTTTTAGGGTCATAAACCCTCGTTTTTATGGTAGAAAGATGCCCTGTATCCAAATCTTCATCTGTAGCAAAAGGAGAATCCACAGTTTCAGACGCAACCGGAGAATCCGCTGAAACAAGAGACGCATTGGCATCCAAAGAAGCAAGGGTGGGCTAAAACCCTGCATTCAATAATGGCATAAAAAAAAGACTATAAGGGCTTTCGGGCTTAGCACCCGAACGAAGACACGACCCGTATTCTTTTCTGTTTCCGGTTAGTCTTATGTTTTTTTCGGAATCAGAGGAGCAGCCAAAGGGGCACCTATTTGCATCTGAAAAGCGGTACAGTCTGACCCTCCCCTTGCTTGCGGGTCAGGAAAAAACTCTCACCTCACCATCTCACTCTGAATCCGCAGAAAAGTATACCATATCGAACGAAGGAAAAGCAAACAGAAGGAATAGAAGCAAAGAAAGCCAAACCTCAACTACCTTAAAAAAGCTATCAGTCGATTAAGGAAGAACTCGTTCGGGCCCCTTATTCGCAAGGGTCCCTCACTCTATTACTAACTTAAAACTTTAAAAGCAAGAGGTTACATCAGCTGAAAAGATGTTAATGAAGAAGATCAGACGATGCAGACGTAATTTTATCGTCTGAATCTTATTTCTCATCTTCCCCCCCGGTTCGCTGGATGTAATTGATCCGATAGTGCGGGTTCGAGTCCTGCTCGTGACTGAATTCCACTGCTTTAGATTCAGTCAAATTGTGGGGCTATGACTGTTTGCATTGGAAATAAAAAAATTCCTCTACCCTCGCTATCAACTTAAACCCCCTCACTCCGGGTCTCAGATCCGGGGTTGTCAACCAAGTCTAGCCAACTTGTCCCATCCTTGTTCAAGAAATCCAACTTGAAAATCCTACTTGCTTGTACCCTAACTCGATCAACTTGATCAACTTGTTCGATCCCCTTATTCTATCCATCGCACTTTTTGTCCTCTCGATCGAGATACCGAACTCGAATGGCGCCGTTTATCCGTAGAAAAAGAAGGAAGTAGTTGTTAGGTTGATCTTTCTTGAGAAAGGGCCCACGGGCAACCCATCGATGAAACAAATCTAACACAAGACAAGCTTCCCATCCCAAGCCTTTGTTCGGTAAAGCTGAGCAGAACATTCACAGTTGTTTTGTCTAAATACTTTTTTTTTAGTGGAACAAATTCCAACTTGTTTTGTTAAGAAAGAAAACGTGTAAGTAAATAAATTGTGAACTTTACACGTTTTCTTAGTAGGGATATTATAACACATAAAGAAAATAATTCGAAATCTTTCATCACTTCGCGCATACACCGAGAACACGGCATAGCCGCACCCCTTATAAATAACAAGGCCATTGCTTGGTTGGTTTCTTAAGTTAATTGGGGTCAATTGCAGGTGTGAAGCAAGAAGGAAGAGAGAGGCCTGTCCACAAGCTTGATGTTCAAAAGCCTAGGATCAGAGTCCTTCGCCCTAGAACTTGTAACTCTATTTTCATTGGTTGCTCCTTGATTAGAGCATGGCAATTCGATTAAGATTTGGCAATCAATTAAGGAGCTACCCGAGCTCAAGAGGCAGCTTTTAGTCTCTCCCCCAGGTTCTGAGAAGAGCTGGTTTATGGGGCACCGGGCTAGCTCGCAAAGAGAAGTTGAATCATAAAGATCGAGACTGCACTGACTGGGCTGACCTTTTAGGTCAATAGGGGTAGTTCATGCGCTTGATTTTTCAGTCTAAGATCGAAGTCCTTTGCTCTGGAAACGGTTCGAACTTTACTAGGATATGGGGCGCAACAACTGAACTATTTGATTAAGACTTTACCCTTCAATTGAGTATAAGTCAGCAAGCAGCTTCCCCTCGGTCGGTTGAACCAGCAGCTTCCCCATCACCTCCTCCAGGTCAGGATGGCACCTCTTGCAAGATTCGTATTCTTCCCAGCCTCTCGGATAAAAACCTGATCGAAGATCAGAAGTGGTCGTAGAGAGGGCTGATCGAAGATCAGAAGTGGTCGTAGATCAGTTGGGATCCCTTAGGATAGAGACGGAAGGTATTAAGAAATTGAATCAAGTCTTTGACGATCCAGTATTAGCTAGCAAGTGTATGGACTCATACTTTGATGACTCCCTAGTGTCCAGGGAAGCGTTAGCTTCACCCTTGAAACGTATCATCTACTCTCTCTAGCTCTCGACTTGACTAGAACATTTCTTTAGCTCTTTCGTGGGTCGGGCATCAAGAACCGGAATTGATATCACATATGCCCTTCTCTTTGGTCCATAGCTAGCAACTCACCGTACCAAGCGCGGCAGCCTCACCCCCTCGGGAACGGAATCCTACCCTTTTGATATGTCAGCCAAACAGCCCAGATGGGACGAGACTAGTCCGGTCAACAGATACTAGATGATACCTCGTATTCAGTACTCTCAGTACTCCCAGACCAGGGCTAGTCACTTTTGATCCCCATAAGTACGACAATCTCTCCTTCACTCGGCAGGGCACGGGCATCAGCCTTAATAAAGTACGTTTCCGTTTTCACGAGCAGAAATACGATTGATTGAAGCAGGCAACGAAGGGGACGAAGTAGCAGCAGCTTTATACGATATTCGGCAGATTGCCAAGACCCCTTTTATAACGTAGTTGGGGATTCGGCCTGGTTCCATAGAGGGAAGAATGGCAGGGGCCTTGTCGTTCGAAGGGGACTGAGAGTGCACTTTGCGAAGCTTCTTTTAGATAAAAAAGAAGCGGGATTGTGGAGCTGTGAAGCGGCAAAGCCGACTATAGATACACCCCACTTACGCTTTTAGCTTAGGTTTCTTAGTTAGGAACTTGCCTTTTAGTTAGGACTTGTCCTATTTGGTTTGGTAAAGGGTCAATCGGCCCAGGAGACACAAGTGGAAGCTGGCTTGGTGCCCTATTCGGTTAAAGGTTTCATACTATCAAACGTACCCGACTTTCTATCAAACAACTTTTTGCTCTATGTTTCTAAATACGGAGAATGCCCTTCTTTCTTGTCAAAATTTCATGTTAGTATCCTGCGTGCTCGTGGTTGCTCTATGTGTTTCTAACTGCTGTGTAGTAGGGACCTGAATCCGTGACCTCATGGAGGTGTTTTTCCTAATAAGCTAAACGTGCCCCTGCTATACCTCTGAAGTGCAATTATAAAGTAAATAGCCAGAGTAAGCCCTAAACGGCCTTATTTTCCAACCACAAAAAACTAGATTTTTATACGAAAATGTCTTTCGAGCTGGGATATCCTTATGCAAGGTTCACTTTCCTGGTCAGAAAGGGGACAAGAACTAGCGACTGAACGAACGAGGGAAACGGAGTTCACAACGGAAGAGTGATGGCATGCCATGCCGGACAGGTGAGCAAAAATAGATGATAAGTACTAAAACAACTGGGAACCCCTATCTCCAACCGATGGAAGAGGTTAAGGATTTGGTGGAAGAGGGGCAGCAGCCCAAAGGCAAAAGACGGCATAGCTCGAGTAGAGCTAATAGTTCCTGAACTGCCTCATTATTAATCCTAGCCGGGTTAGAGCCATACATAGAGAAAGTTCCATTTTGATATCGAGAGTTACCTTCTCACTAAAACTATGAATCACAGGAATAAAAACCTAGTAGATTTCAAACCGCATTTCCGGGGTGAAGGACTTTGACCTGAGACTTACTTAAATACCAAGCTTGTGAACTGGCCCCGCCCTATCAGAGGTTGAGTTGGAGATCGATGACCATAATATATTCTAAAAAAAAAGGCTGGCGGCGAATTGTTGAGCCCTTGTAATTGAAGACCGGCCAAACTAAAGAGAGGCCGAAGAAGAGAGGGACTTTACTCTCTACAGAGTGGGATGGGAGGGCTCCATATGCCTTTTGAAAGATTCTTGCTTTGTATTTGAAGTTCCGGGATCCAGCACCATTGTCGCTGAAGGACAAGAAATATTGGACCTTGGATGGACATATAAGAGTTCCGAATCGAATCGCTTTAGAAAGAAGATTTTTTTTTTGTCTCTAGCTTCGCTTTTGAATGTGCTATGAGATTACGTTCCCTAGGCTGATCCATATGAGAGAACTAATCCAGCAGCGATGAGTTTGAATGAAGGCCATTGACTACCTCAGACCCGCTCCCCTTTTCCAATTGGGCTTCATGGCACTCCCCCCTATAGGAGAAGAAGATCAGACGAGCAGACGAAAAGATGCAGACGACGTTTTCTCATCTTCTCGTTTGCCTCTATAACTTGAGCTATCTCACGAATTGGATTCGAACCAATCAAGCTACTTGCCCTTTAGTAGATCGTGAGTGGGTCGGTCATCCTCCTCATTATAGTCCTCCTAGAATCAATAGCATTTCGTCGAAATACATCCTGTCTTTTCACCTTAGTAGTCCTATGCATAGTCAGTACTATAGCCCCAATCATGGCTACTAATAAAATAGGACTAGGAACCAAAAACCAGACGGAATAGTAGGTATAAAGTAAATTGCCCAATGTTTCCAAATTAGTCCAACTTCGTACCTTTTCGGCATAAACCGTATATCTCAGAGAGGTCGTCTTTCTTTGGGTTGGTAGTAATGGAATGGTTTCATTATCTAAAATGAAGAACATTTCCCACCAAAGGATCAGTCCAATAATACCACTCACTGGTAAATAGCGCAATACTTCTTCGTGAGTCTCCGCTATTTGAATATGGAACATCATAACAATGAATAGGAATGAAACGGCTATAGCTCCTATATGAACTACTGGGAAGATCATAGCGGAGAAGTCGAGACCTAACAAAAGAAGTAAACCTGAAGTGTTGCGAAAGACTGGGATGGGAAACAAAACGGAATGTACCGGATTTTTAGCACGTGCAACCATCAAACCAGAGACCAAAGTAGGGCTCGACGAAACAGAAAGTATCATGGTACGTCGTCCTTCCCTGAAATGGAACTTTAATGCTGGAGCAAGAACTCGCATGAAAGTCGATCTATTACGACCAGCGCGGTTGTTCGGATTTCATTTTCTTCTTCCAAGCCAAGCCCTTCTTAGAAAGCACTCACTGAGTTACTTAATGCAGAAAATATCTCTCTCGATGCCGAGAATTTTTTATGTGTCCAGGTCGATCAGAGGTTCGGCTTGCTTCTCCCCCACCTTTTATCGTTCTGGGCTCCTGAAAAAAATAAAGAAACCCGAAAAAAAAAAAGAAGAGAAATTAGGCCATGTTTCCCGAGAGAGACCGCCTTCTCTCAGGTCAGCAGTCTTCTACTTCTAGTCTACTGCTCTATGACGGGCTTCCCTCTTTCTTGGGCTCTGCTTGCTCGTCTACGCTCCGACCCTAATTGAAAAACGATGTTTCCTTGCAGATTTAAAACTTGTCGTCAAGGCAATCAATCGAAAAAAAAAATTGAAATAGTGAATCAAGATCTAGATGGATCCCTATCTTTATCTCTATTCACGGAGATACCTATCTATATGGAGAGAAATCTATCTATGAATCGATCTAGACTATCCTCTATCCGGATAGATATGTCCCTATGAGCGACTACGTCGATCTTTATATGTTTTGGCCACGTCCGTTTCCGCTCCGAAGAGGAAGGTTTGGATCTTTCAATCTTATGTCGTGAGGGATGTGACCTATGTTAGGTCCATAAGATACCACAACTTTTGGTGTTCTATGATTCACCTCCGAATAATGAGTAGGTAGTTCGATCCTTTTGATTCTTCTCTTCATAGTAAACTGATGGGGGGATGCAGAGCAATAGGTCGAATTACTATATAAAGAAGAGTTGTAAACTATAGGACTTCTTGTTCGAGTAGGAAGATTTCGGTTTTTCTCGTTCCTTCTCTTCGATAAGAATAGGGATTTGAAATGATACAAATTCCTCTTTATTCTGTTGTGTTCCGCGAAGGAACTGCCTAAGCATACTTTTTCGGATCCAAACTTCTTTGTTCTTTCTAAGTCTTCTTCTTGCATAGAAGAACGCAACTGTTGCAAAAACCGGGATTTTAGTAGTAGGCGGCATCCCCTCTTAGTTTTGAGTAGGTGGAACCATTCTGTTTTGGTTTTTCTCCACATTCTTACCAGGTGATCCAGGAATTTGCCTATGATTTTTTCAACTGATATTTCGATATAGAAAGATCTCCTTATTTCTTCACCGCGGATTCTCGCGTCATTTTCTTGAAAAGATATTATATCACCGTGGGACACTTTCAAATGAGTAATGCTTACCATTCTATTATTCACACAAACCCTTCGATGACTTATCGGCTGCCTTGCTTGAGGAATAGTTTCACAAAAATGGAGACGAACCGGAATAACGTCCGATCTTGTTTCTAGATTGAGTGGAAAAAGGATATATGAATTTCGTTCTGTTCCTCTGTGCATCTCTGTGATGGGTAAATCCCCATGAAAAAGGGGCAATTTTCGTGTAGTTTGTGATTGGATGTAACTGTTAAGATTGTCTCTCGGATAAATCTTTCTCTTAATAGATCTCTTCTTGTTTCTCAATCGTCGGAGAATGCGGCGTTGTATTATTGTAAGTTCTCTGTTCCGAACATTTCCTGGAAGTAGACGACAAGTTTTAAATCTTAATGCAGGCAAGGTTGGTCGTAGATCAGGTTGAATCAGTCTTTTTCGCCACATCGCGTATAAGGGGAATCGAACCCCCTCTGCTGCTGGCGGGCGGATGGAGAATGTCCTACTTCGATCCAGCAACTTTACTTGTTAGGTTTTGGCTTGCCCCTTTCAACTTTTTAGTAAGATAGCCCTCTGAAGATCTACGAGCAACCTGATTTACAATCAGCCTGCTTAAGCCTAAGATTGTAGGGGAGCACCCTGATTTACAATCAACCTGATCGTAGAGCACTTCTGATCAAAGATCAGCCTGATCGTAGACCACCCTTCGCCTTTGAATAATAATAAGGGCGTTAAGCCAAAGCTCCTTCCTTCAGCCGGTGCACAGGAGTGCACTTCCGTTTTCCCCTTACTAGTAAAGGGGGTGTAATGAATAGAAATCTCTCGCCAGCAGTCTTCTTTTCCTATCACTTCACTTCGTTCGAGAGATCTGATCTCCATTGGACCTCACCGGGCCGGGCGAAGGGGAAGGAAGGGATGGGTGGTCCGGGAACAGCAACGGGAGAGGGCTCGTAGCCCCCCCTCTCCCTCTTCCCCACACCTATTTGTTCCCCGGGCCCCAGAGAGATGCGGAACTCTTTTTTCTTTTTCTTAAAAAAGATGAATAGATAGGGCCATGATACATTCCGGAATATTGTAAAGGTAAATAGACTCTTTTCGCCCTCTTTTCGATGCGGACCTATGTGAATGTTTTGGAATGGGGATGTTCGCCTTTTGTAACAAGTAGACCCACGATACGGACTAATAGATGTTTCTACTCTTACCCGTAAGTAAGATCTATTCATAGTTGGTCAGTCCCCCACGGCACGGCTTCTCGCTTTTCATGAATGTGTCTCCCTCTCTGCTTATGTGAGTTTGACCCGCCTTTGACTCTGCTTGCTTCTGACTCCCTATGAGTTTTTACGACTTGACTTTTTCGGAGGGTCGGTGGGACATGGGAGCCTCAGCTCATGCATCAGTTTACCGAAATCACCTCCGCTATCCCACTTCCTTCTATTCAAAAGGCGAGCAGCCCTTAAACAAAAAGGCTCTAAGAGGGCTCTTCTTTATATATTACATAAGCCCTAAAGTAGGTAACCCCGAAAGCCGAACTCAGCAACTTTACTTGTTAGGTTTTGGCTTGCCCCTTTCAACTTTTTAGTAAGATAGCCCTCTGAAGATCTACGAGCAACCTGATTTACAATCAACCTGCTTAAGCCTAAGATTGTAGGGGAGCACCCTGATTTACAATCAGCCTGATCGTAGAGCAACCTTTCTATGTTATTAGTAAAGCGCTAACGCCCTATCTATAGTAAGGGGCCTTTTCAATAAGGCTCGCGTAGGGGCCTTTTTTGGCTCCCTTCGCTCCACTAGCCTTGATTGGCGGATGGAAGTACCAAGGTGCGTCTGGTGGTATCGTATATAAGATCACTGCTGCATTTAGGAGTGATATGTTCATCTAACTATCAATTTCATAATTAAATAAAAGAAAGGTTGGGAAGTAAGACGTCCGGTTCACCAGGTTCTACCACTGCAGGGCCTAGTTGCCATTCTCCCTTTACTAAAGTCGTCCAAGGGACAGGATCCCAGGCTTTTGAAATGCGGATTTGGTCTATCTTTAAGAAGCGGTGGTCATACTAAAGTTTGGCTCCGCATGGGGTGTCGCGGAAGCCCCACTCTCCACCTTAACAGGGGTCGACGGTCGAATAGATCGTTAGGAGAGGTTGTCATCATGACCGCTGAGGTTGTGGTGATGGAAGCTGATTCTTAACTGCTGAACATGCAAAAGTTATTTCGATCGCTTCTTAGGATAGCACTTATTTTGAAACAACAAATTCGAGTTCCTGGATCGTGTAAAATAAGAATAGTACCAAAGGCAGCGATTATTAACTTTCTTCTTCGATCTATCGTTTTGGTCGCTCCTATTTGTTTCGTATGATCAGAAGGAAGCGCTATAATGACCACAGGTCAAAATCTCGTGCTTTGTGCAATACTGATTTTTGGCTGGATCTTTGTATTTCGTTTTTTGTGTATTCGTTTGATACGAGCTTTCTACTTTTTTAAAAAAATTTGTTGTTCTATTTATATTTATATATATATAAATATATTTTTTGCTATCATCTACGCATATACCTTGTTTCTTGGTTAGGTCTCTGCCTTAGTGGGATTCTATCTACTTTTTTTTTTTTAATGTGTCGGATGGGGAAATAATTCCCTATTCCAGCCCAGCAAACTCCTCATCGGAAGATTCATTCGGGCTCCAGGTCCTGTCGGAGCCTTGGCCCTTTACTCACAATATAGCGTTAGAGTCCTCCATGAGAAATAGGATTTTGACAATGGAAAACACGAATTGCATTTTTCTCCTTGATAAGGATAGGGGGGAATATTGGGCAGAAGTCAAAAATGCACTTGACAATTGTTCCTCTCAAAAGGAATATAACCGATTACTGGAATTCGAGAATAGGGATCTCCAGATCCGGGAGCTGAAACATGAATGTTATTCCATTTTTCAACAAATGCTTACAGATCATCCCGCCTTGGCCGAAAATGCCGCCTACACCCCCAACGAAGCCTTTATCGACTTTTTAAATGAGAAACGAAATGAACTTGACCAAAAAGGAGGAAACATATTAGTGAAGGACCAGAGATAACTCAAATTTGTGAATGTACTTGCACACGATCTACGAAGACATGGCCCAAACTCCGCCTATATTAAAATAAGACTTGGCGGATGAAAATAAATATGTATAAATCTTTTCGGTTGAAGTCGTGTACCAATGTTTTACTTCTTTTTTTTTATAAACATGGGCCACCATGTATGGGATATCCAGAGTCAGATTCATCTGCAGCTCCTTCTTTCACACTTGGATTGCAGCATTCCGATGCCATTTATTCTATAAAAATGTGTGTAATGTGTGTGTAGTCTATCTTCTCATACAAGAGGAAAAGGAAGAGGACGAGGCCCCTAGCGATAGGGGGAAAGAAGAGTGGGCATGCTGGCTTCTTTCACTTTCGTTTTGGAGAGACTACTTTATTCCATTCCGACTCCCCTCGCTTCCTTAAGCCATGCCCTTACTAAACCACCAAGAGCGGAAAAGAGAAGAGCGGAGTAGTGAACAAGAACTACCTATTCTATTCCTGATCTTCGATTGCTTGCTTCAGAGCTTTTTTTTAGGGAAATGCAAGCATCACAGGGTTATTCCTTCTCAAACCGGAAAGCAGCAGATTCGTGAACAACAAGAGCTTCTGCTTCCTCCCCGACGGTCACTTCTCCTCCTCTTGTTCTTGGTCACATGAAAGCATCAAGATCAACCATTTAAACTAAAAATGTCATTGAACTCAAAAATCATTGAATCTGGAAGTGACTTCGCTACACTTGTTTATATAAGGAAATCCCAAATCGAAGGTAAAATCCCAGTCGACTACTGATGACCCTAACAGGATTTGCTTTTCTACTGCCGATCGAGGAAAGGCTTAGAATCAATGCTTTGACCGGTAATGTCGAATATAAGAACGTATTGTGCCTTCTCCGGTACCTTGCCAGATGCTATAAACTAAAAAAATGGACTATTGCATTATACATAGACTGATCTTATGAAGAAGAAGGAAAGGATTTGACGCCGACGCCACTCTATCATCTCGTCTCTCTTCGTTTACTGGTTGAGAAGATCCTAACAAAGGGCCGGTGTTCGTTCATTCATCATTTCACAAGACAAGAGTCAAGCACTGAAAAAGATGAATGACCGTACCGTACCGTAGGCTTATCTGGTGGCCAATGAGATGAGAATCTTACTTTGCTTGTTAACAGGAATTATGACCAATCGATGTAGCCGGCGGAACAAAGGAAACATGAATGAAAGAAGTTTTAGAGGAGGATCTAAGTACCGAGAGGGAAATGGAGCTCGAATCAATATCATTCTCCACGCACCCACCATTCGTTAGCAACGACCTTACCACGCCCAGCCATTTCACTAGAATCTTTAATAAGCAATATCCTTCGCAACTAGAGGTACTTGGTTGAGGCGGCTCAGTGAGACAGGGAAGGGGAAAAGGAAGAAGTAGTTTGGCTTCCATTCCCGAGTGTTGGTTTGGAGTTGACCTAGTAGCAGGAGTTGAACACAGCTGATATTGATCCGCTGCTACATCCGCTGAAAGATCTGTTGCCAGTTCCGATCGATGGGATAGGCGTGAAGGCCCATCATTCCGAGTCCTTAAAAGAAGAAAGAGTTATCGGAGTGCTTAGAGCACTTACAGCTGTTAAAGCTGTTAAAGCTTTAGGTTAAATAGAAGAAAAAGCCAGAAGCTATATGCTTAACACTTAGGGGTTGGAAGCAGTGGCAGGGCAAAGGACGAGTGGAGATTAGGGTATAATCAGGATATTCCACTGGATAGGTAAACCCATTTATAGTTTGTTTTAAAAATAGGGGACTTTTTCATTTGGTGGCACAACCTGTCCTCATTCTATATCTCCATGTTAGACCGACTCTCTGAATGAAGAGATCTTGTTTGTTGCAGAAGAAGACGTTGTTCCGATGCCAGAGTAACGATTTGTAGCAGTAGAAGGAAGGTACTGATTGTTCGAACAAGCTAGTATGTCGCTTATCCGCTGTTAGGAAGGGAAGGTAGGTAAATAAGAGGCGGATCTAGGGAGTCTTTACTTCTTCGACTTCTTATTCTTAGTCTTCGAGGCCTAGGTTATCTGCAATCGGGGTGGTTTACCGAGATCAGATGGGAGGGTATCACCACGCAATGGTCGAATGGACTCGTAGGGACGAACTGACGCTGTTCGCTCACACTCAAGGCTATCGCCTACGCTGCATTCTAGGGTCAATTTCCAGACAATGTCAGCTAACTGTCCTTGTCCTTAATTCCACCCTTTCTACCTATCCCGGGGTACTATTAAGGTAGGTAGAGTAGTGAAGCAGTAGACTACATCTCTACGTGAATTCGTTGACGTAATGCCCTAAGTAAGATTGCTAGTTGTACGGTAGCTTTAGAGCACTTAACGCTAAGGAAAAAATAGACTAGAGAACCAGATGATTCGGTCCATCTCCGATCGGAGTGCTTTAATCGTCTGATGGCATACTTCCTATACTTGTTGAATCTTCTGAGCTGACCGACATAAAGGCGAAAGCTTTAGTTGAATAATAATGAATTCATTCGAGAGATGCTTACAGGACTATCACACCAGTTGCAGTTACTATGACCTTCTTCTCCTAGGGTCTTTCACTGGTCAGGCGAATTGCCAGTAACAACAATCTGAATGGTTAAAGCACCCAATCATTGACTGGTTATTGTAGGGTTAAAGGGCCTATCTATTGTATTGGTGGGGTTAGTTATCCAAGTGGTCAAATGCGTCTAATAGAATGGGTAAAGAAAGAGTAGCAGCTGCAAGAGATTCTACAGTTGGGATTTTAGGATTAACCTGAACCAAACCAACCCTAAATGGAAAAACTTGGAACCTCCAACTCTCTTCTTTGAGGATAGCTCCCCTCTTCTATTCCGGACGGGGTTTCTTATTAGATATATATATAAATAAATATATATATATATATATATATTTATATATATAATATATATTTTATATATATTTATTTATAAAGATATATAAAAATAGAATATATATCTAATAGAGTCTCACTCAATATTCAAAGGATCTTTCATTGATCAGAAGGTGTTGTTTCTTTCCATCCCTAGGTTGCGGTTTAGAAGCACTTCATAGTTTGTTATCCGGAACTCCATTCTAAGGATGTAGCTGCTGAATATCCAATAGTTGACTTAAGAAAAGTTCTCGGACATTATTTTCAAAGAGAAAGTTTGAGCTATTTTTAAAGAGTAGAGTGGGTTGAGTTGGGAAGCGTCTTTCTTGAGCTTAGCAAGCGGAAGGGGTTTCATCGGAGAGCAAACTCCCGAGATATTAGTGGCTTGATGAACTATCCCATTTTTTAAGATTTTTTTTTTCGTATGAAACAGATCAGCTGGTCCGAATCAATAGAATCTGGAGTTGTTCGGATGATTGCCCCTGCTGGGAATCAATTCATGCCAAAACGGGACTTCTTCACTTGTCAGTCGCCCGGGGCGCTTCTTTTTTTATTTTCTTTATCCCCTTTTTTGATGGTCTCGAACCTGCTGAATTAGCATGCGTTGACCACTTTATCTTGAGAGGGGCATTGTATACCTTTCTTCAACCCTCGCACTAAGGGGGCGCAGCTAGAAAAAGAAACCAGATGGTTAGAAGTAAAGGCCGAACGTAGGTGCTACACCGAGATTTAATAGCATACTAGACATTATGGTAATCACGAGAATCCCTAGGTTTCAGTCCTAAGCTCCAGCCTTTGTGGATCTAGTAGGGGCTTCCGTCCCGTCCCGAATGGATGAGATAATCGAAGTCTTTTCCCGCGTCAGCGGCCCCGCGTCAGCGGGAGGATGTTAGTGGTCAAAGATCTCAGAGTTTGAAACTGACACACTAGAAACCTAAAAAGAAAAGTGATCCTCAATCTTTTTATTGCTGGAGACACGGATTAGTCTTCAATAATTGGTTAATCACAGCGAGCGGCTCTCTGGCCGTTATCAGACTAAACCAACCAGATGTCTTCGCAAGCAAAAGAAGAGTTGTCGCTATTTCTGTCCACCAGTTACTAGGGTATCTATCTATACTGAATACTCATACTCGATCCTTAACCGATGCCGCGGGGCAGACGAAGAATGATTGTATATAAAAAAATTCGAGAAAGAATCTCTGCTCCCTCTTCCCTGCGTATGCTCCCTTCTTCACCGCCGCCCGTTCTTTCTTCACCACCACGCAAGGAGTCCCATTCTGCAAGGATAGTCGTGGTTAGAATCACAAGCACATAATGTAGCTAAAATCACGAGTATAATCATAGCTAAAAAGGCTCGCCCTTCTGTTGGAGCAGCTGCTCTCCGAGTCGCGGAGATATCGTATTTCTGAATAGTTACCTCGTTCCATTCACCACAAGGCATCCGTCTTCCTAACTTCATCAATCTTGTCCCTCCGAAGCCTTGCTCTATCAAAACGATTGCTAGAAGAGTCGATCACTAAACCCTTACATAACCATAACATAGGTGGCTTAATAACCTTTGTATAGAGCCGCACTTGAAAGAAAGGATACATCTGAGCTAATTTAATTGAAATTCTTGTGCGTATCGCGATGCTCCTTGCTTTTGCCGAGGGGTTCGTCTTGGCTTTGTCTGGTAAGTTGCGATGGCTTCAGGACACATTCTTTCGAAGAAAATGACATGGATAACTAGGGAACCACTACAATAGGAAATAACAGATCTATTCACTTAAGTTGAAAAAGCTGCTTCATGGATATCTACCTAGGGAAGGTCGAAAGCTGAAGGAAGTCTAAAAGAAATAAGATCGTGCTTCGTCTTCGTTTACTACACCGGCAATAGGATCGTCTCGTCGAGTATGAAATGAATAGTAGCAACCAACGGTGTGAAAGCGTCCGTTAACTAATAGGTATAGGTAGGTGTAATATGTTATAGCTGGCTGCTCCGGAGCTATAGCAAAAGGCTTATTGCTTATCAAATAAAGTGATTGAACTATCTTACTTGGGCGGATGGGTAGAAAGAGGCGACTTACGACACCTCTGTTAAGGGAGAAACTTTCCTATGTAGATGTTGCACATCAGAAGAATCCGAGCGCTTGCTAGTAGTTTAATTGGCACGTTTTAGACATTAGAACAAGAAATCTCGTGATTGATGGTTGGTCTTTCTCTCGATAAAAGGCAATGCATAGACTGTGGTACTAGTCAAGCATGAAAAATGCAATCATTATAAAGTGGCTCTGAACGATTCAGATTGTGTTGACCATATAAGGAATAATAAAGTAAAGAAAGAAGACTAAGCTAGTCCGCTTGTATATGTTTATGTCAGTCCCTTGATCTATCATGAATCGCGAATGAAGATGTACCCCGGTAATTGAAGAGCCGCCCTTCTCTTTCTTTTAGTTCCGACAGCTCTAGAAGAGGGGCTTGGGTTTAATTCGAGGTAGTTGGTAGTTGAGACAAATCTAGATTGAGCCCCTGTTCCTTTTTGGTGTCTCAAAATGGCATACATAAAGGTGTCTGTCATGGCTAAATAGAAAAAGGAGAGAAAGTGCTTCTATCATCACATCATTAGCAAGAAATGGGCGTTGGAACAAGTCTTCCTTGAATTCTCAGTTAGAGCATCCTCCTTTTCTGCAACAGCGAGAAAGCAAGCTTTAAGGGTGAATTCGCCTTGGCGAACTTTAAAAAGACAAACCAAAAAATCTCGATGAAAATAGTTTCGTCTTAGGTTGTACCTTCTATGGGCTAGTCTGTCACTACCAAAGTTATAGTCAAGATTGGGCGGAGGATCAAAGATCCCCATTTTGGGTTCGAACATTGTCTTTTCCAAGGGTATAGAAGCTGCTGATGATGAAGAAAAACTCTCAATCCTGGTTCGAGGCTATGCTGCTTCTAAGCTCTCCTCACTTTCACGGCAAGAAGGCCATAGCAGCGTTTGGGGCTGCAGGATCTTTAAAGTAGGTTCGACCGCATGCTAAAGAGGAACGACAGACGGATCAGAGCAACGGATAAGCAGACGGGCGGGGCCCTGAAATCTATAGATTGAATAGCACTACTAACAAAGAAGCCGTTGGGAACCAATAATATGAAAGATAAAAGATTGAGATCTGATTCACCTAGAAAAAGAAAGGTCGATGCAATTGATAAAATCCAAAGCAGACAATGAATCCAGAGGGGTCAAAGATCTCCGAAACACTTGTTCAGTGATTCGGCTCCAGATGGAATCTTCGCATATTTATCTTAATAAGTCAGTGGTTCGGATGGAAATGATACTAAAACCACTTCCAAAGACTCAGCGATAGGGTAGGGCGTAGTGACTACTCAGATGAAAGCTTCGGAGGAAGCATGGTGTTAAACGAGGTTAGAAGCGGGTTCTTTGCTTCATATTCATTCAGTCATCGCCCACTTCGTATTCTTTATGGTTGAGTTTGTTCCACCTTCTTAGAATGTGGAGGCACTCCTGGGTATCCCAATTAGAAGAGATGTTTATTCACTTTTAGCTTGTAAAGCCGGCTTCTTTCATAGCTGGATCCTAGGTTGCAACTTTAGAGAAAGACTGAATTCTGTAATAGGAGGAGACCACCCCTTTTTCCATTTGCAGATCAAAAAGAAGATGCTCGGGGTTCGATAGCATTACCATTTATACAGACCACCAAAAGAGAGTATAGAAGGGGGATCCTCCTTACGAAGAAAAAGAAAATGAGACATTGATTCCAGCCAGGAATGAACTGTCAATCCAAGCTAGCTCAGGTCGTAATAGCCAGTTCAGCCAGTTCGGTACGAGATATTCAAGTGTGAGCGCTGCGCTAAGGTAGCTTGCTTGCGATCAACCAAATCGAGAGAGAAGTAGGTAGTTGACCAGGGCCCCTTAGATTCGACCTGTGGGTGAGGGAAAGATGAAAGAAATTGAGACGCATATGGGAGAGGTAGCTCTTTCTTTTACCATTCATATTTCAGCTGATGATACACCATAAGAAGAGGGGTAGTGAACTACTCATGGTGCAATTTTTAATACACTTTGTGTCTTTTTAATGATGGGAAAGAAGGCTCCAGGTCTCATTTCTTAGAAAAGTGCTTTTTGAGAGTTCCACCGTGATAGATATAGTTTATGACTCGGCCATAGGCAGAAAAGCGGGTTAAAGGAGATCATGTTACGTATTCGAATTAAGGGAGGGTCGTCGTACCTACTATGAATAGAGAAAACTTTCACCATTGCACTCACTAGCAGCCCAGGTCTTTCCATTCCTAATGTGGGTGTTGTGGAATTCTCTACTGGTTCTCGTCCACTTACCGTTGACCTCACCTCCCACTACAGCAGTAGCGCTGGCATGTAATAAGTTTCTGATCCAACTTCTCCTAATGGGAGGCATTCCGATACCATAGCATGAACCGAAAAGCAAACTCTTCCTCTTGAAAACGAGCTAGCATAGACCACTTGCTTCAAAGCTCAAGGTTCTTCTATAGAAAATCTATAGAAAGGTCGGCTGTTTCACTCTCAGCGAGTCGGGATATATTTGCGGTCATCACATCAGGAAAGGTTTGTTTCGGGAACTAGTGCAATAAATAAATACAATCCGCTTGCCTCTTTTAATGAAGAAGGGTTGGTTTAATTGATAGCTACTTTTTGGAATTGGGAGTCCTCTGGATTGCTCTTCTCTTATGCCCCGGAGTGGCGAGAATACGAAGCTAGATCAGCAGGAATGACAGCGGTCTCGAGAATCTACTCTACTAGTTGCAATGCGTGTTCTTGTCAGCATTGGGAATAGAGCATTGCTTATATATGCAGGACGGGAAAGTTTCTTTTAGTCTAACCTTCGCATGAGCTTTTCTTATTCTTGACTTCAAATTAATTGGAATTGCCTTCTCGTTTTAGCTTATATTAAGTGCACCTCTCCCTACTTGATGATTCTTTATGGACACTCGTTTCTTCATCTAGGCAGGGATCAGAAGCTGAGAGATAGCCGTAAACTCTGAAGTGGTAGCTTTTTATCTACTTTCTTTCTTTAAAGGCGTACATCCAGTCCAAGCAGTTGCTCCCAGCTAGCGGAAAAGGTGAATGTGAATTCATTTTTATTAAAAAGATGCTATTTAAGCATCAAGATTGTGTTGGTGTTCAGTCAGCTGTACTAAATGCAGATTTGGATGCCTCGTATGATAAAGAAGAGAGTTTTTACAAAGATGAAGACCTAGAAAGCCCTAGAGCTAGAGCTTGTTGAGAAAGTTGCTTTGAAGATGGGCTTCCTATGGGAAAGAGGGAAGTTTAAAGCGATAACAAAGGCCGTAGGGGATAGGATGTCTTTCTGCGTCTACTGATGCTAATTCGGATGCTTTTGAAACAGCCTTGGCTATCGGTCATGTTCTCGATCCTCGTTCCCACTCCCATCTCCAGCTCACGCTCCTTTGGCACCATACCCCACATTCTGAATAACAAATCACACCTTTTCTAAAGGCTCAATTTGGCTAGTGGTGGGCAACACCCAAAAGGCATGGCTTAGTAGTTTTAGGCTCCTCCCTTTCGCGAAGCCTATCCTTGGGCTTTTCTCTCTTGCTCATGCTCCCTATCTCGATCCATATCGGGCTCTCAATCTCGATCTTGACCAGTATTCGCACCCCGAATCCTCCATCATTCCTGGAGGTTCCTATTCATATCTATATTTTATATTTGGTGTTGATGTCGTTAATTGGGGCGGAGAAACATGGGTTGGTTTATCTAGCCCGATAGCAGAAACCATTAATACGGGGCACTGCGTGGCTTAAAAGGCTCTATTTTAACAATGAATGGAATGGTTGTCATCCCCCCGCTTCCAGAAGTTTTGGATGGCTAATCAGTTGTGGTTCCTTATTCTGAATTTCACTCTCACGGAATGAGGGGGGGCCACCCATTGCTGCGTTGGAGGCCTTCCGGACGCTAGCTTTATTTAAAGCCTAACCTATCAAGGAAGGCCTTTTTATTAGCAAGGAAAACTACTCGCCAGAGAACGTTGTCGAGAGAGAGCGTAGGATGGAAATGGGAGAGAGAATCGGAATTAAAGGTATAGATCAGATCGAGCCCGAGATGCGGATCATGAGCACAATAAAGAGCAGCCAAGATATGAAATGGATATGCAATGAGGGAGCGCTAGCCCCAAGGGTAAGAGAAAGTCTAGCTACCTGAGCTATCATGAGTTCCTAAACTTTATGAATCAATCGCCTAAACTCAAAAACGGAGTGGATCTAAGCCCCCCTCTTAAGGGGTGGGGGGCCGAGGCAGGTAAGAAAGGTATTAAAGCCAAACGACTTTCAATTAAGGGCAAGCGGGACTCGAACCCAGCAAGCAACGGACCAGCCAAGAAACGGGGCAGTGCGGTTGTGCGGTAGTCTTGTCTTTTAGTTATATGTATTAAAGCAAGCAACAGTACGCTAGCGCGAAAGCGTTGCTTTCTTGCTCGGTAGTGCGGCAGTGCGAGCCAGCACCCCTTTTTACTACAATACAACTAACTAGTTATACACAATTGTGGTTCGTGCGTCGATACTTTTCTGTAATCCTTGCGAGCTCTAACCCGTTTTACCTCTTTTATATGGTGCAATAAGCCTCTTTCTAGATGCCTATATTCTATACAAAACCCTTAATTCATGACTTTCACTCTTTCTTGTTGGTGGGTCACTGGACCCTTTGGAAGCTACAGAACTTGGAGATCCCTGGACCTTACTTAATAAAATAGGATTTCGAATACGAAGCTTTAGCGCCAAAAGGCCTAACGTTTTTCAGTTGGGGTCCGGCTTTTAGGTGGATTGCCTACTTTGATACTAATTATTAAGGGAATCAGTCCGATCCCACTAACGGAACAAGAACACATTAACGTATGAAACAGAGCTGAAAGCGCGAGTGCACGATCTCAAAAGCGGCAAGTTCACGTTCCACTTCCCCAATCTCGAACTCTGGCTATTGGGATGAGCTCCCCTTACCTGCGCTATTCTATGAACGAACACGCCAGAGGAACTCCCGTACCGGACTCGCTCACATACCTGGATTGGGCCCCTCCCCCTCCGAGGCCGGTTCACTAACTAGACCTGATGCCCTCAGGATCGGTCGTTTCACTTGATAAATGTCCAAAATAACTAATCACTATTTTACTGCTTTTATTTTAGGGTGCGAAGCAGATCGACCTTAAGGGAACTTCATTTCATATCAGGAAAGAGAGGAGCTGCTCCCATACTTGACAAGCTCCCTAGCTCCCCTTCCCATACAGTAACACAGGTAGAGGAGTAATAAATCTCCCTTGTTGCTATGTGCCCGACCCACCGCTTAGAAGAAAATTTCAAGCATAAAATATGACGTTTTATCGGTATAGGCCATTGAGTGAGTGGAAGGGCTTTCCTATTTGGCTGAAAAAGCTTGTTCGTTATCCATATTGATCTTTTTCCACCCGCCACCCCTTGGCTTTGGCTTTAAGCTTCATCCGCCGCAGATGAAGTAGATGAGGCAAGGGTCGTGGTGTGTGCTAACGGATCATGTAATTGCGTATATGACGATTGCTGTGAGATTTGAGAGTTCCATTGTCCGGTCTCTCAAAGGAAGAAAGATGGGAATGTCAAACAAAGGAATCGAGAGATGAGTAGTTCCTTTGATGAGGGGCCCCTGGTCAGGAAGAGCAAACAGGAGTAGTTGAAAAAGACTACCACGTGCTGGTATTGTTACGACTCACTTGGGACATTCCATCTTGATACGTGGTCGGGCTGGGCTGCTACTAGTAGGCTTCACCGCTACGGGAATTTCCTTGAGGAAGAAAGAAAGGCAGTGACCTCTGTTTCAGTCGACATCAGCTATGGTGACCGAGCCAGTGCCAGTTGACTCAGGATCGACGAATCCCACAGGAACTGTCTCAGAGATAGCTACTTCGACTTCTCTACCTTCAGTTCCACCAGGTTTTGCCGCCTCCGGGCCGGCGACAACCACCGAGGAGGCGCCCACGTACTCTCCTACGGATGTCATGAACTACCTGCGAGGTATGAATGGCAAGATTGAGAATATTGTTACTGAGATGCAGTCGATTAGAACGACCGTGACCACTCAAGGAGGGCCGCGGTAGGACAATCTTGAAGTGTTGCAAGGACGGAGTTCTCCCACTCCAGCGGCTTTTGAAAGTTGGCTGCAGGCTCCACCTTCGAAGGCGACAGGGCCTTCACTACAACCAGGAGTTCCGGTCCATTCCGTAGCTCCGACATCCCAACACGCTGAGGGTTCCTCTTCAAAGGTTTACCCTCAACCTCCTAAAGTCCAGAAAGAGCTTTCTTCCCCGCCCTAACCCCCATTCATGAGGGGCTTGACTCAACGGATCTCTGTGGCCCTTGAAAGAGTCGGCCCAGGAGCCTACGTTTTGGCGTCCGCTTCAAAGTAGACTTGAGTCTTTTCCTCTTCCCTTAGCTATTGACTTGAGTAAAAAAAACCGGAAACTGGGGACTTTCTAAAACATTGCAAAAAAGCCCAATCTTTAAGCGGAGAACACGACCTAACGACCATTTTCTTTAGCCTTCTCTGGTGTCGGCCACAGTCCAAGAAGTAGTCTTTTCTGGCTAAGAAGAAGAAGTGGTCTTTTCCCATATTCTAGCAACAAGAAGTAGGGATTCGGCGCTTATAATGAGATAGATAAATCACGCGGACTCAGGCTAGCAAAGAAGACTTCTAGTCGATCCGGGACTGAAGTGCAAAGACAAAGGAATATGGTAGAAGGAGTACAACAAGAAATCAAAGGATTGCAGGCTAGATTCGAGGTATGCCAAAACAAAGGTATGCTAGTTGATTGATTTCACTCTATTTTACAGATTGGGTGGGTGTTCAGTCAGATGTACTAAATGCATTGCTGGGGAACGCAAGTTTGCTCGAGGATTGGGGGTGGGTTCTTTACTTTTTTTCCGGTATACCGCTCCGCGAGCAAGGAGCGAATGAACATAAGACCTAATCTCATGAATATCCTTTGCCCGTTATCTCCTCATCTTCCTAGAAAAAATATCCTTCGCCCGTTATCTCCTCATCTTCCTATTTATAAGCCACAACTCACTTCGAAGTTTCCAATTTACCATATAATATCCGGGGCTTTCCTAGCCACTCTAGTTTTGTTTTTTTATCTTCTTTGTGACCCATTTGGGGTTTGGGACTCTTTTTTGTCCGTAGGTTCCCAAGTCTCCCTCCGTTTGGGGGGTCGAGCCCTCTCATTCTTTCTCATCAAAATGGGCTGCTCCGGGGGTCTTTTTTCTCGTCCTTTGGAAGTAGAAGGGCGAGCACAAGTTTGATATCCAGGGTAGAGGCGGGAAAGCCAATGGCAAGACTCGACTTCCAATCCGGTATAGTTTCTATTTGATTCCTCAAAAATTCCCTACCCCCATACCATACTATAGTGACTTACTTGCTGGGAAACCCTTGCTACTGGCACTGGGATGCGAGACCGACTATCATATACGGCCAACCCTTCGAATTGCTTTGCTTTGTACTAGAAAAAAGTCTTAAAATAGAAAGCTCGAGCTTCTCATCCAAGCTTGCCGATAGATATAGTCACGTTCACTATGAAAGTCAAAACTTGAACTTGGGACTGAGACTACTGAGACTTGCTACAATATAAGGCAACCTATCTTCTTAGGGCTTAAAACTAGCTACTGACGAAAGGAGTTCCATACGTTCCTTTCCACGAGCAATAGAGCTGAGGATAAGATAAGTTCTTTAAAGCCAAAAATCAAACCATAAATAAAATTAGCAGGGTTGTGAAGGGTATGCCCCAGCTCTTTTTAAAGTGGATCCCCTCCATGCAGTAAGGTCAGATAAGATTGTTTTGAGTTGGACATGTGGTTGCCACCCACGGGTTAGCCGCGTGTTAATGTTCATAATATTTTATAGCTATAAAAAACGCCATAGTTTAAAGCTTACCAGTACCCTTATAGTTCAATAGTTCAAGTTAGGGTTTGGGAAAGAGCTCGAATGTTTTGTCTGATTCGATAGCCAATCCGGATGTTTTCGAAAGCCTGTATAAGTCTCTTTAAGGTATAAGGTATAGCTCATAAAGCCCTCTTACTAGTTCATAAGTTCCAGCACCAGAAAGAGAAAAGGTTTCTGATGAATTATCTTCTTAGGGCTTCCACTGAATATAGTGTGGAAGGCAAGAAAGCCAGTCCGAAAGGAGATTTCTTCGCTGCCCTAACGCGTGTTCTCTTGCGAGAGTCCCGTTGGAAGGCTTTCAAGCGCCTTGTATAGTAAGGCTCCTCTCTGATAAGATTTTGGATGTCCGGGAATCCAGTTTCTTCCATTTCCTGTTTGGACTTTACAGGAAAGTGATAAAAGAAAGAGAAAGGTATATACGCCATTGAAAGAGACAGTTGTTCGCTCGTCACAAGCCCGGTAAAGAAGAAGCTACAACAACAATCAGAAAAATTCTGGTAACTCCGATTCCCGGTGTATAATTTGCAAAAGGTACAATCATACCTCAAAAGATGGAAAATTTAGATGCAAAAGATGCCTAGAACCTGGCCTACGACTCTAACGAGGATTTGCAAAATTAGATGCTAGATGGATAAGACTTTGGAAAATGCAACTCCCCGAGACCTAAGGTTCCTCTGGCTGGTAAGACATGAAAGACTTCATTCTAATCAACTCAGGGCCCTCCTTGAGGACTGCAAATTCCTTTTGCAAACGATTAAGGGAACAGCTTCGCACACCTTGAGAGAAGCCAACGCATGTGCGGATTTCCTAGCAAATGAAGGCCAAAAGCAAAAGTCTTGTGGTTCTCCAACAACTCCTGCGTGAAATGGAGTTTCTACTGATGGCAGACTACTCAGGAGTGGCCGACCTAGTTTTTTGTTTTTTCCTTTTCCTATGTACCGCCCTATGTACCGCACCTTAAAGGAGGAAGTCCTTTTCCTTTCAGCATGCTCCGCGCCATCTCCACAATGGTTCGGTTCTTCCGTTCGGCTACGCCATTTTGTTGAGAAGTACCTGGACAAGACAAGTGAGGTAACGTGCCATGTTGTTTGAGAATGGTCTCAAAATCATCATAAGTGTATTCACGAGCATTGTCAGAACGAAAGATTTGAATCTATTTATAAAAAGGAGCCCTTTAAATAAATAAATAAATAAATAAATAGGCCTTTTGGTTAATTTATCGAAAAATAGAAAGTAGTTCGGAACCTGACTTCATGAGAAAAATCCAAGTGTTTCTATAAAAATCGTAAATAAAAATGACAAAGTAACGAGATCCCCCCATAGTAGTAGATACAAGAGCAGGGCCCCACACATCAGAATGAACCAAATCAAATGGAGCATGAGCGAAAGATTCACTATTATGAAAAGGTCAAGCTGGTTGTTTCGCAAGTTGCTTATCTATCTTACTTAGCCTAACCCTCTCTCGAGAAAGCATTGTCTATATTGACTTGAGAGCCTTTCTTCTGTCACAACAATAAAGGGTAACTTCGGGCTTTCAAGCCGGCACGGGCGGACTCCCTATACCGTCCCATGAGCATGAAATTCTCCCCCACTTTAGTAATGAGTAATGAGGCTATCTTCTTTTCCTAACCGGACAACTGCCAAATGCAAAAGGGTTAGGCGAGATGACTTGACTGAACCGAGCCTACTTTTACTAAAAAAATCCTTCTTTAATTAACATTACCCACTTGCTAACACTGGAGGCCTTAGCAGGGCTTTCAGAAACAGGGCCATACTCTCGGTCGGGCATAGAAACTTGCTGGACAAGAGAGGAAAGGAAATAGGTTGTGGGGTCGCGGTGAATTGAGCTCTCCCGATCCATTGATCTGCACCTGCGGGTAGAGAATTTGCAACCAACTTGCTGGCATTATAAAAGAGTAAAAGTAAAGAATAGCACCAACCAAATGGAATAAGCTACTATCACGGGAACTATACGGGCTATAGCCCTCACCTCCTTCGAGCCTACCCGAGACTTCCTCTATAAACCATAGAACTGGAACAATCACTGTTCCAGGGTCTGTCTTAGAGTTCTATCTCGTGCTTGACATCAATTACATCCAAACCTTCAATCGGGTATACTTTCCACAATAACAGGCGAGTCATAGTTAGGTAAAAGTTATACAGAAAGATGACATCGCTGGCGAACTTGAAGCTAGTTAGGTAGATCCCCGCCAAGTGTTGACACCGGATTAGGAAATTTCTTTCTTTCTTTGAAGGACTCAGCTCCAATTCCTCTTAGAGATCCTCTCTTTGCCTTTTTGGTTTCTTTCTTACCTACCTTCTGCCTTTCCGCACCGCTCCCTGGGCTTTAGCAGTACGAAGAGTCTAGAGCGGGCAGAAGCTCGGCGTGGTATTCATTCTACCGGGAGAATCGGAATTCTTTCTTGAAGAAGAAAAGAAGAACTAGGGTATAGGGGCAGAGAAGAAGGAGCTATTTCATCCCTTGTTGAAAGGCTATCCATTCTTTCTTATTGATTGGTGAGAACATCCATCCGGCTAGCTGAACGAGGCTGTGAACGAATCTCTGTGGTGCAGATGAATAGAATAAGCCAAGCCCTGCTTTTGATCTTTTAGCCTTATCCGCTCTTGAATGGCTAACTCTCCTACAGCACCTAGTTCTTTTTCACCCTTCTAGTTAATAGGAGTGAAAGCATCTTCATCCTAATAATCTTCATACGTTGTGGTAAGGGCCATTAGGAAAGGAAAATGAACCGCAGCTATTGAAGCAGTTGGAGGCAGGGCTAAACGAGAGGTTGACTCAGCTGCGATTGCTCAAGTTGAATTAGCTTCCAATCCTAGCATACTTTAGTCAACATTCCCAAGGCACCAGCATAATCCGAGTGCTTACTCTCCACTTGCTAAGCAGTGAGATCTACTTTTTAAGAGATAGGGCTCAATGCGTCTAATGAAGGGATTTGAAGCTAGAGGAGAGCAAGGGAAGAGATCGAAGCTAAGCAGATCGCTTACAGGCCTTTCTCCACAGGAGCATCATCAATCTTAGGGGTCACCCTCTGGCCTTGATTCAGGTGATTGACCCTTAGCAGCACAGGGTTGAAGACGGATAGCCGCCTTTAAAAAAAGGCTTTAGACCATCGCGGAAGAGTTTAATTAGAGTCTAACAGACCCTACATCTTAAGTCTTCATGCCCAAGTGTGTTATCGTAAGGGGATCTGGTTGCTCATGCCTCTGTGGAGCTAATAAAGTGGGTTCATTGACATCCGAAAGACGGATTGGACGAGTGCTTGTACCGAGCCGAGCGTGGGGCTCATCACCGCCCTTGCTTTAGACGTATAGAAGGAGTACTTCTCACGAAATGACTTGCAGTGGCACTGAGAAAGAGAAAGAAGGATGAGTGAGGAATTGGCTTTTGCTCCTTGGAACTTGGAAGGGATCTCGATTGAATGAATGCGCATGACTCGTACTCGCTTGTACCACCTTGGTAGCTGCGAATGAGTCAACCACGGAAAAGAGAGTTTCAGTTTCAGAGAGATCGGACAGGAGAAAGAGTAAGAGTAAATCAGTAGATTAGGTACCTTCAGTCGAGGATTTATAATTACACATATCAGCTCAACCAGTTGGAATATCCCTTGATCTCGTATCCGTTGGTCAAGATTAGGAAAGTTTTCAATAAC
The DNA here is from genome assembly GCF_030704535.1 of Vitis vinifera. NCBI lineage: Eukaryota > Viridiplantae > Streptophyta > Magnoliopsida > Vitales > Vitaceae > Vitis > Vitis vinifera. Next base: position 17,721,956 of record NC_081814.1, read on the forward strand.
CCAGTGCTAGTGAAATTGAATCAGCTCTTTTCTTTCTCATCTAAGATGCACCTGCTTTTCTCTTTGTCTCCTTTCGCCTAGGACTACCTCGCTTAACTATTAGGTAGTTGAATTGGAACCATAATCCAAATATAAATAGTTAGATTTACTAAAAAAGACCACCGGCACTGAAATCATTAACAGCAGGTTATCTTCCCCGCCTTGAAGAAATATATAGAGAAAGAGAGACTGATGCTTTGATTTACCTAGCCGGCTTCCCAAGTCGCTTGCTTAAGGTGGTTCGTCTGACCAAGAAAGAAAGCCCAAGAGGAATGGGAGATTTTGCCAATAGATTTGATTTCGCGAGATGCGATCCAAAATAGGAGACTGGATGCCGAAGCTTTATAATATAATAATAATGTCGAATAGAAGACCATGAAAGTAATGATAAGAGAAAAGATCACATAGCGTGCAATTGAAAGAAGGGCTTAAGACAAGATTGTGCTAAATCAACTATCGAATAGAACCTTCGTCCGGTTCACCGGTCGGTAAGCGAACTTCAAGATTTGAATAATTTGCTTTTCTCATCCACAAATAAGAGTTAATTAACCTAGTGAAGCCTAGAAGGATTCTCTTGAGTCATTGTATATGAATAAAGAAATAAGTAGTTTAAATAGTACGAAAACCCCCGGCCCGGATGAGTTCGGCATAGCTCATACATTAAGCAAGTTTTAGGAAGATTGCCATGTGCTCATAGATCGTCATTACTCGGTGACGGATCTCCGATCTTTTATCGGAAAGGCTCCGGGCGCTACTGTCTCTATTTCTGTTACCCATGTTCACATTGGTGCTTCTTCCGACTCAGCCTCTGTCCCGACCTCCGAGTCTCGGTCTCCAAGAAGCGGAGGGCTAAGCCACGGGAACTTGAAGTGCTTTAACAAGATCCAATGGTGCTGGTTCACTAGCGTCATCAGCTGGCTCTGCAACTTTCACTTCCAACCGGATACCCAGCAATAGTCTATACCGCCTCTTCTTCCTCTTCCGCTGCAGTGGGATCAAAAAGGGATTTCGATCTCGATGTGCTGCTAGCGCTAGAGTTAGGAAGACAATGAGTTAGTTTACAACGTCGAAGTCTGAAAGCAGAAGGCGTGGGCTACTATATGATCGTACACGACTAAAGCTAGCTCATCCATCCAGTCGTTTCACTCGAGCCCCTTTATTAGTAAGGTTGTCTTTAGAGCGCCTACCTCACTGGCTTCCTTACTACTAAAAGTGAAAAGGACCTGATAGTGCCTATTGCCTTAATGCCTATAAACTGGGATCCTTGAAATCACTCTTTATCAACTGAAGACCAATAAGCACAAGAATGCAAGTAAACCCTACCACTGATACTAGACTAACGGGTCGACTCACAGCTTCCCCTTTACCATATATGCTCTCCATACCCAAGCCTGAGAGCACGCCATCTCTTCTAAGATGACTGCCCTCAGGTACTTGACCGAACAAGGTAAACTCCGCAACTCACAGTAGATTGAATGAGTGGTTCGCTGTACCACTGATATTGCCTTAATAGCTACTTGTGTGGAGCTTCTCGGCTCATCACCTCTGCGTTATCGAACTAAGCCTTTTCCACCGTAGTGAGATAACCCCATGTAAAAACATACCTTCGCACGAACTATTCATCGAATCGGACCTAGCAGAGACAGGGACTCGATCGGGATTCCTCAAGTCTTGCATTCCGTACCTTGGGAAGGATAACAAAAAAGACCTCGCTCCTCGTACGTGCCTTTGTATGATACCGAAAGGGGCCTAATGTAGTGGGATATCTCGTTGTTGTATTCTTGCACTTGTACCTGTTTATTAATTGGACTAATTAGATAGTTAATACGATGTACAAGCTAGTACAATACCAAAACCAAAGTGTGGAATACGCCATGGAGCTCTCGTTCTCTTGTACCAAGTCTTGCGATGTCCTAATAGAGGGAAGGCTTCCAGGAAGGGTTCTAATACTTGTCTCTCGCTTAATGCCTTGGATAGCAGTACTATAAATGCATCTTCTTCTTGTTTGTTAAAAAGACCTTCTCGAGAGACCTGGATGTTTCCAAGTTGTTGTTAAAGAATCTTTAAGGGCTTTGAAGAAGCTTGGATGTCTCCCATGGTTCCTTCAAGGACTTCTAAAGCAAGGGAACACTTATCAAGGATCTTAAAGCACGAGAAGACAACCATCAAGGTCAAGCGGGCAGACTTACGTTATCTCTCTTTTTTATTACAGTAGGCCGATGCCCCAAAACACGGGGTTTTATCAAATTTTCCGACATAAAAGTGCCAAAAAAGGGGACTTAATGAGGGGGGGTCCGACCGCCCATTGAAAGCATACCCCTTGATACTCCACATGTGGCAAAACAAGGCTTTTTCGAGGTTTCTCTTTGAAATGATCAATTTTGGACCTTCGGAAACACAACTTTTCATCTCCCCCTTATAAAGGCTAAAAGTAGGCATTTCGTGCTCTCCCTCTGAAATTTACACTTTTCCGACCCCGAAATCTCAACTTTCGCATCTCCATATGTGGAAAAAGTAGGCATTTTATGGTCTCTCTTTGGAATTGCCATTTTCGGACCCCCGGAAACACATCTTTGATGCTCCTTTAACCCATCGTAGTGGCAATAGGAATCTAGAGATGTGTCGTAGGGGAGATTCTACTCTTGGATTGTACCTTCGATAGAAGAGGAAAAAGAAGGCTTCTTCGTGTTCTCTCTTTGAATTCGACCTGCCAGGCCTTCCAAAGGTGCACTTTTCTATCCTTCCAACCTAACCCATCGAAAGCATCAATCGGAATCTAGAAATGGACCGTGGGAGAGGTTCTATTCTCGACATTGTACCATCGATAGGAGAGAGGCAAAATGTTATCTGTCCCTTAATGTTGTATACTCTCTTCTCTCTTTCTTAAGACTTTAGATAAGCCTAAGGGCAAGATAAAGACATAGGAAAGGAAGGAAGAGACGGAGAAAGCCAAAAACGTTATTTGTCCCTTAAGATGTTATGCGCGGCTGAAGGTCTTACGAGATGTTCTCTGCCTCTGGTCATGGTCATGTCCCCTAAGATTTGTTATGCGCTGCTGAAGGTCTTATGAGAGGATTCTCTGCCTAAGGTCCTGGCCATATACCAGATGGTTTGTTATGCGCGGTTGAAGGTCTTATGAGCTCTGTGCTCTGCCTAGGTCTCGACCATGTACCTAAAATGTTATGCATGGCTGAAGGTCTTATGAGGTGTGGATTCTTTGTCTCTGCCTCTGGTCTTGGTCATATAGGAAAGGAAGAAGGGAAAGCTCGGGAATACAGCCTTAGAGTTGGGCAAGCAATCGAGAAGCAAGGTAGCCTTGGACAAATCGTAGATATCGCAGTTCTTGGAATACTTGAAGGTTAATCTTGGAAGTGCACGATAAGCATACCGTTTTATAAGTATACAGCGTGTGCACTCGGCCACGAAGACAAGAGCGGGCGGCGGCAGAGGTAGCAGCATCTAAGCCAGTATCTGGGCCAGTTGGCTTCCATCGAGTTTCCATAAAACAAGGTTGTTCCTTGCTAGTAACTCTTTCTTTTTGAAGTGAGTGAGCTACAGCCCTCGTGTCCGTTATGTTTTGTATTGGCATTCCGGGTCTGGAGTCTAGTATTGATTCCAATATATACTAGTTTATTCCTTCCCCTATATTCCTTCTATTTGTATGAATACTATAATAGGCTTTGGCTCTTTCTCTCTCTAACAAGACCTAGCCCAGACAAGAAGATAAGGATAAAGGATTCTTGATCAAATGCTCTTTTATTTGAAGTCAGTTCCTTGGGAGGAAATCTCCTTCCCCGGTTTGAGATCCAGTTGAAGTAGTGGCATTCCCTGTACCCGTAACAGTGGATAATATTGTAAGTTGCGTTCCAGTCAATTCGAGTTCTGTTTCCAAGGGCAAATGTTATCTCTGAGTCTGTTACAGCGAGTGAGGCAGGAAAATGACCCCAACAGAAAGTGTTTGGGTAATTTAGAGCTACCTAGGTTGAAGGTGGCGACTCTTCTCTTGAGAGATGGGAAGGGACTACTTTCTATCGTACCCACGAGAATGGGAATTTGCCCTTCAAACAAGCCTTCAGAGATGGGAAGAAGCCTCCTTCTACGCCTTTTCCTTAAGCGCGAGTTCTGCTTTAACTGGATTCTAGAAAGGCAGTTCTTTGACCCGGAAGTCAATAGGAGCTGCTATAGAATCCGAATCTGGCTTTGCTGCTTTCTCTCTGGCTTATGGTGGTACCTTAACTTCTTTTCTTCCTCTCCTGCTGCCCATGAACCTCCAGCCTCTTCTGCTCTTTCAAGTTCCAATGCTGGCGGAAGAACCTCGCTCCTGTACTCGGATCTAAGTGATCTAGCATCGAGTGGATCTAATGAGGCAAAAGAAGCAGTCGAAGGCGACTAGATTCTTCAAACCATTAAGCGGGACAAAGACCCGGGCGGGCTCTACTCTAGTAGTGGAAACCATGAATCCAATTCCTCTATAGCTCTCCCATCCACCAACCTCTCTCCTTTTCCCAATATCCAGCCAGCGCTGCTAAGCAACCTCGAACGGAACCATCTTTCTCTCTATCTCTCGGAAATAGCTACCAAAGAAGGAAGATGATGCACCAGTGGGTTCTCAATCGAATGAAATAACGTATCTAAAGGCCCACTTAATGGATCCAACGAAGAGCTATCAACAGCAAAGGAACCTCCACCAAGCTCTCAACTAATCGGGATCGACTTAACCAGATAAGCTTTCCTATGCTTAAGAGCCTACTTCTCTAAGTCCATATCTTCCGGCATCACCATTCCCATTCTCTTCCTTTCAAAGCAATTCTTTGATAGCTGGGAGACCCACTTGTTATGACGTATCTAATAGGCAGCCTGAACCCACGAATGTACGTGAATAACCATCAGCTTTCCTTCAACTTCAACCTGTACCCGCCCGTAAATACCTGGCCAATTGCTTCACTTCCAGTCCCAGGTAACCTCCTTTCTCCGGCAGCAACTACCCGACTCTTCGATGCCTCCCTCGAAGTCAAAACTCTCCTCTCCAGTGGCTAGGGCCAGAAGCCTCCTTTCCTTCAACTAATTCAAGCGATTCAGTCAGTAGGAAAGTCATCTCACTGAACATTGGATTATATACAACCTCGTGAACATTACAACTAGAGTATACATTTACATTTCCACTTTATATTTCTCTCCGAACGCACAAGAAAAGGTAGAAGTGCGCTTCCTAAAGTTAGAGTGAGGAAGGGATCTTAGCCATCGGTGACCTTCATCTCAAAGCATCGCGACAGAGAATTAATAAGCGAGCGGATACCAGCTACATCGCTTCCAATAATGAGTATGTCATCGACATAAAGGAGAAGAACAATAATGCCCGAAGTAGAGCATTGAACTCATCCTGCATGGATGCGCGCCATTCTGGTACCTTCGAAGCCTGAGAGAAGCAGGTCAAAGAAGCATCGGATTGAAGAGCAAGAAAGCGGGGAGTGGCGGAGAAGACCTTCGGTTTCCCATCCCTCGACCGAGTAATCATATGATGACGTGACACGGTGGCAGAAGATGATGGTGGGGGTGTAGTCATGTCAAGTACACCTAGAACCTTGATCAAAGGCCAATGGAGGACCATCAGAGCCAGAGGGAGCAACCTTAGTCGCAGTAACAGCAGGCTGGTCGAAGATCAGGAGTGGCGCATCAACAGAAGCAGAAGAGGGCGACGAGACCTCACAAGAGAAAGGCTCAGACGAGCAAGGAGCAACGCGGCTGCATTGGAGAACTGGTAGGTGATAGAGATGGGGGAGTGAGATGAGTATCAACTCTCTCTCGCGCCTTTCTTCTGCTTGTTCCTGTTCGTCTATTCGGGACGGGGCAGGCAGCCCACATACATGAAGAGAAGAAGAGAGGGGGGGTTCCTTGATATTAAGGTGTCAAAGCGGTCGAAGAAGGCCACAAGTGGAAGCAACCGATGCTTTGGTCATTCAGTTGACTCCTTGCTGCCAGTCCGTGCTTGCTGTCATGCTGGCAAAAGCAGGGGTTTCGGCCGGTTTTACCTACTATTGGATTTGAACCAATGACTCTCGCCATATGAAAGCGATACTCTAACCGCTGAGTCAAGTAGGTAAAGCTGAGTCAAGTTAGAAAAAAGAGACCCCTATAAGAGAAATCCGCGCAACCAGAGTTCCCCTTACTATATAAGGGGGGGCAGAGCGCTAAGAAAGAGAAAGCGTTATCACTATACGAAATGAAGCAGCGGCTAGCACGCTAAGATCAACCACTTGGAGAACGCGGAGCCTTTCTTTCTCGGTCGTCTGTCTTAATAGTTGTGGATTCCGATTCATGCGGTCGTTCTCTGCTGCATTGGTGTTTTCCCTCCCCACTCTCCACCATAACAAAATGTTTCAACTATATCTCAGGAGTAGTCAAAGGAAGTACGGCGGGTCCGAGTAGGAAAAAATTCACTAAGAAGTAGGGCATACAACAATGGATCAATTCATTCAACAAGATCCGTTCGGATCGAACCAGGATGAATGGGATTGGTCTGACCTCTCGCTCGGATGTAAGACTCCCGCTGCTTGATCTACGACCACCCATGCCACGTTTCATGAACAGCTATGCCCGAGAATGAATGAATTGTGATATAACGCCGAATAAGCCACTGCTCTATTCCCGACTCGAAATCCATAAAGGACTTTAAGGGAGAACTGCTCTCTCTATCTCAGCAGCTTTCCCTACTACCGGCACAAGAGGGACTTTTTCTCTAAAGCCTACTTCCTCTCTCTGATCTCAAAACCCATTTTGTCTCGGTACTGGAAGCCACAGCTGACCTGGCCTATCTTTCTGATCCGCTAGTACCGAATTGTTCAGACTTAGGGCCTGCCGAGCGTACGAAAAGGGGAATCTTTCTCTGAACTGCCTACTCTCTTCCCTCAAATGCGCATTCAATAGCAGTTTTTATACTATTACTGCTCGTACAAAAACAATGTCTTGAGGAATCTGTGCATCGAGACTTACATATGAGACTAGTGAAATAAGTTACTTGCCCTAGTGCTACTCCCTGGCTTCCTTCCTTCACAGAAGACTTGCTAGAATAGCTTGTGTCACTTCCTTGCATGGACAGCTACCACCTCTTCTCTTGACTTTCCTTCGCTTCGGGTAGACTAAGAGCTCTTTCTTTAGTCTCTATCCTATCCCCTCCTTCTACTAGCCGACTAGGAGTTAGAAAGCCTGACTTCAACTACCGCTTACAGGGCACTAAGATTGACTGTTTTTCTCCTCTAGCCACAGACATGCTTGACTACCACAGACAGGAGACCGCCATTACTACTTGAACTATCAAGCCAATTAGTAACACAGGCTCGGTGGCTCTGGCTCCTTGTCCGGCTGGGAAGGTTCTTTTCTATACACCAATCGGCCTACTGGCTCGGGAGGAAGCACTCACAAGTACTGCACTGATAGGACTGCCTGGACAGCTAAAGGATGAACTCGAAAGTTTCCCACAAAAAAGATAAGATGAGCTAATTCTGTATTTCCCTCAAAAATGATTTTCTACATCAAGAGAAGGTGGTTTAAAGAAAGAATAATGCCAGCCGATGAGACTGACCGCTGGGACAGATCTTATTTGAAAGAAAGTTAGCAACCGTTGGCTTGCAGGACCGAGACCGTGCTACTGGAATGGCTGTTTTAGTAGGTTGGCTACTCTCTGCGCTCCCAGCTGCTATGGGAAGAAAGCAAGGACTGATTCTACTGCTCCTTCACCCAGGGAACGAATGGGGCTTCGCTACCTAAAGAGATAGTTTAGAGTTCTTGCTTCCTGCCTTAAAAGCAGATTTAAAGAGACAAGATCCGATTCCTTCAGCCTATTCATTCACAGCGGATGAAGTAATAACATTGTACAATTCTAACTTCAAACCTTTTTGCTTCCTCCCTAACAGGCCAGAGCGAATGCGGAGGAGAAAAGACGCTGGGTTCTACCACTTAGTAAGTAAGAAGTCCATAGTAGCGGTCCATACAGACAATAGGGGCTAGGTGAGCTCCTCCAATTGCATTTCGTCTTTATAGCGCTAAGCATATCATATTGCCTGGGATAGCGAGCATAAGAGCTGAAGGGCTATTATCGTATCAGCCCTCCTATAGGTTATGCTAGTTTTTTCCCCTTTTTTTGTTAATCCTTTGTTTAATAAAGTGCTTTTTTACTATATTTTACCATATAGAGTAGTTACTGTTTTCTTTCTTCAAGATAGATCCCCTTCCCAGTGATACAGTTAGACTTTCTAGTGGTGTAAGCAAGTGCTCCATTGTGTAATGGTCTAAGGGCCTTGAAGTTCTAATCTTACTATATCCTCTTACTATATCCTATAAAAAGGTCTAAGGTGTGACTTCTTCCAATAGTGGGAGGGCTCACAGTAATCCCGGGTATACGGGTATAGCAGTAATAGGACTTTAACCTTTTTTATAGGATAAAGGATAAGGCAAGTCATTTTTGAATGCAAGAGGGCGATACGAGGTAAGAGTTTGCAGGCCAATTCCCTAAATATAAAGTGATTCAATAAAAACAAGCACAATCCTGTGGTAGGGATTTTCATTTTAGTCAAGCTAGTCAGTCCAAAGGAGTCAGGCAAGGAGTCTTTAATGAAAGAAAATGGGCAAGTAAGAGAGGGATTCTCTCCAAAAAGGCTCTAAGATTATAGGTCAAACAAAAAGAGGTCATAGGGCAAATGAAATCTATCCAGTGAAAAAGCCAACCCTAAAAGAATCTCGTCTCCCCGCCAATCCTAGTTCTTCGCCCTGTTAAGCTATCTCTTGCAGCTACAGTTGAAGTTTCTTTCGATGGGGCCAGTTCCAGGAAAGTGTAAGTTCTAAGGCCTTCTAGGAAGAGTGGGGGTTTTTTATAGTGAAAGTGTTTTAATAAGTAGCATAAAAGGGATCCCTTTACAAAAAGTCCTAAGGGGCCAGCAAACGGCGAGATAGACATAATTAGGATAGCAGATTTTTGGTTCTAGGTCAATCAAAAGCAGGTTCTAGAGCGAGCTAAGGTCTTCTCCTCCAATCGAAGTGATAAAGCCAGTTCCTTGTCAAGTCAGTTAAAGAAGTCAAATTCATCATTTTCTTTCTCTTTCCTGAGAAAGAAAACAAGGAAAGCAAGAAGGCCGGTTATAGCGAGGGAAGATGAAAACAGTTTAAAGGTTGTGCTGTCTTAAATAATAGCAGTACCCCGGTAAAGTTCTGTCTTCAAATGTCTTAGATTCCTGTCCTTAAGTGAAAGTCGAGCAGTAACCTTTAGACTGAAATTCCAGGTTTGCTGCGATGAATGAATATACGAACACGAACCTAATGCTTGCCGAAGAATAGATATCCAGTCTTAAGCTCTATCATTAAAGCACAACCGTAAAATGCAATTGTTGCTTTCTTCCAGGACAGGAATGGGATCACAAGAATGCCGTAAGGGAGTTGCAGTCTATGCTGTGTGGGACGGAGGAGCTGCAGTCATAAAAGATCTTCTGTCTTATACCTTTAAGTAAGTCGATAAGACAATTAAAGTCATTTCAGTCCTTTCATGGAGGAACCGAAAATACCAAGCTCGCTGAAGAAGGAACTCTCGCGTTCAATATAAAAATCCTTTTCGAAGTGACACTGGAGGGGCCTGAACATGTAAGTTCCCCACCAGTTAAGATACATGGGCCGGCCGAGTTTAGTCAGAAAGGAAAGCTCTATTCAAGGAAAATACACACGAGCAATGACATTAGAAGGCTTCGAACGACAGACGGAATACGGAGGGCGTACGGAGATGATTCCGGGGGTTAATTCCCTGCAGGGCTATTACACATTCCCGAAGGAAGATTCAGAGCTAGCACATCTGGCAGACAAAGAAAAAGCAGTCCTGGCTTGGTAAGCAGGTTAAAAGGCTAACCTGATATGACTACTTAGACTGCTTACACTATTTATAAAGCGTAGAACACTAAAGGTTGGTCGTAGATCAGTTCTCTTGTCAAGAAAAGCAGACGTGGATTCGGGTGCTGATGGAGATGCGTATTGTCAGAATGCACCTTTTCTTTCGGTAAAGTTTTGATTGTTCAGACTTAGGGCCTGCCGAGTAAGAAAGAAAGAGATCACATTAGTCTCTGCCTTATAGAAGATCTAAGACGGATTCCATTCAAGCAAGCGCGGCTATCGAATCTAGCTATCCGGAAGTGAAATATTGAAGATACGATTGAAGATACGAATGAATAGGACAATAAAGAGAATAGGCGGAGAATGCCCTGATCTTCGGGAGCTGCCGATCGTCTCTGCCCACTCTAAGACTCTATTAGGGCTAGCTTGAAAGAAGACTCACTTTATCACTTGAAGGAAATGGTTAACTCCATTCCCATTTGAATACCCTTAAAGTAACCCCATTTGAGCTATTTAAGGCTAGGAAAATTTCACCGATGCTTGCAAGTCAATTGCACTACTCTTCCTTGCCATTCGGATTAGACCCACTTTAAGACTGGCTGGCTTTAACTAGAACTGGAACTGTCGCTTAATCCGTCCCGTTTCGAGACAGAAAAGAAAGGGGATGTACGCAATCAAATAATGTATAGGGCACGACTGACAGGACTGTAAACGAGAACTTTTATTATACCCGCAGGTTTGATCACATTTATTTCTTTAATTCCTGTACTGATACAAATATACCAATCAATTCTCTTAGGTGTTTTCTTGTTGTAATTCCTTCACAGTACATAAAGTACAGAAGATCTTATATGCCTGTCGATCATTTCATGAAAACAGATAAGTGCATTTCCACCTGATAAACTTTTCTAGACTATCGCTCTAGTTGAAGATAGGTTTTATTGGCTATCCTTCCTTCAAGACTTTTGCCTGCAGTCAAAACATATCCTTTCCTTCGGTGCCAGTCTTTCCTGGCTTACCTTAGCCCCGCTTTCATGTGGTGAATCGGTATTCAGTTTCTGTGATCATTAGACGAGATTATCGTTCTGAACCAAAAGTGAGGAAATCCGCTCTTGCCAGACTAGCTTTCCGTGGAGTCAAAGTCAAGTAGCCCTCGATGGACCTACTCCTAAGTTATGAAATCAAATCTCCCAAGCCTGGTCCTATCTTTCCATTCCTTCTCTGGTTCGGGTGCAGGCTCAACTCCACGGAAATCTTCACTTACAGGTTGACCTAGAAGTCAAAGTTCTGATCTCGTCCCAGTCCATTGACTGAAATTAAGAAGATCATTCGTGCCCGATGGTCTATCATATAAGTCTTTTGCAAAATGCCGTTAACCTATTTAGCTCTTTATTATCAAACATCCTTTAGCTGTCCAGGCAGTCCTATCATTGCAGTACTTGTCCTAGTCCCGAGCCTCTATTTGAGATGACAGGGATGATGTCTCGAATTGACTACTTTAAGGTAGTGCACATGGTTTCAGTACGTGAAGGATTCGGTGCAAAAGCGCTACTGTCCTAAATGGATTCGGTGTTTGTCAACACAGAGTTCCCGACTCCGAGTTAAATCGGTAAGCTCCAGGGATAAGCTACTTTGATAGAGGGTGATCGTAGATCAGCAGGAGAAAGAGACTTTTTTTCAATCTATCGGGGTTGGAGCTTTCCTTAGGGAAATGAGTGTACAACATTCTGATTTTGCCCTAATCCTTTTATAGCTATAGCCATTTTTAAAGTAGACAATCCCAGCTTGGAAAGTTGTTGAGTGATCAACTTGCAGAGCCGATTTGAGGATCGGATCGGTGGGATGCCGTAGCTTTAAGATAAAGGGGAGAAAGGAGGCAGTCGGACAAGTAGGGAATGCTGGGGTGAACCAGAAAAGTTTGGGTAGAGCCGGATCGAAATGATAGATTCACTTCAGGAAGCCAAGAAGTCAGTCAACATTCAGTTATAATGGTGTTTAAGACCAACTCCTTTTATAAGCTCTTCTGATAGGGCACAGGATATAGCCGAGTCTTTCTTGTTCTTCCTTTGTCACTTTATGGCTAATGACCTGTCGAGGACTCATCAGTCAAGCGGATAGCATTGCCTTTGATTCTTGCTACTGTTCTTACTCACTTGCTAACAGCGCTAGTCGCCTCTGACTCTCTGTGTATGAATAGGAAATGTCATTCTGTCCTTTCATCTCCTTATCCAGTACTGACGCCGCTCTACTTCAGTATCAAGGTTACCGCTCGACCTTCTCTCCTGCATAGGTATGGCGCATAGAAAGGATCCACTCTTGACCTTAATGAGAGTGACTACCCCGACTGACTCATATCTATCGTAAAAGGCCTCCCCGGTATCATGCGAAAGGGATCAGCTACTCCTTTAGCATTAGCTGGAAAGTAGAGACTTCTCGCAATCCGAAGTGAGAAAGCACTGGCGCAGATGGATGCACCATTTAGCCTTTGAATAGAACTAGTTGTGATGAACCAAGCACTGGAGGTGAATTCGACAGGGCCTGATCCTCTGTTTCTTTTCTATGTAATCTAATCTCTCTTTCAACCTCAACCGAGAAGCTGGTCGACGGTGATCCAATTGGAAAGCTAATGATGGAATTTCAAAGCCTAAGACAAATTTTAGAACTCGGTCCTAAAAAGGCCCATGCTAACATATACATATATCTCTTTTCCACCTAGGTCAAAGGGGTATGGCGCTATATATGCTACACCGAAGTATGCTCCTAGGTCTGCCTATGGCTCTGTATCTACCTCTGTACGCCGGTGCTTCTTTTGATAAGCTGCAGGATCAATGGCTTAAACTACTGCTTCTTCAACGCTTCTCCTGCAACTTGTTCTCCTTTCTTCCTTGCTCCTACACGCACCTAAAGGTACAGTATCTAAACGTATTCGTGTAGCCAGGAGGAAAGCAAAGATGCCCCGTTCACTTTCATAGGAACTGAAATACTTTTTATAGGAATTAGAATAAGCAGTACTTTCTATCCTTCGGACCCTTGCTTTGGGGGATCTTTCTTCACTGCCCGAGAAGAGAAGATCATATGCAATGACATTTGAGGAATCCAAGGGCAACTACTGGCTCTAAGCCTATGCACATGAATCATAAGTGGGACCGTTTAGATTTCACTTAGGAAAGTAAGAAGAAGCTCGCCCTAATCAATAAGCAGGAGAGGAGGGGTCCTTCTTCTTTTGAATTGCAGAATCCTTTATATTAAGGCATGGAATGGAATCAATGATCTTCTTATCTTCTTTTTCTTGTCCTTTCAATCGGAGTTAAGATAGAAGACCTTAAAGAAGAAAAAGATCATCCCGTAGGTCCACACTTCTCTCGCCTATGAGCTGGCTGCATTCCAGAATCAAGCTATTTAAGCAGGGAAGGCTGCGACCTAATTGTAATTTAGCTCTTAATCTCCGTCTAGTTTCCCCCCTAAGCCAGACCTCAGGTACGAGGTTTGAGCTCGACCGAATCTAAAGAAAGCTAAGGGGAAGGAGCGAAAGCAACTCTAATTTCAATCAATCTCTGACTTAGCCAGTCTATTACAGCCTTTCTAAAAGAAAAGAAGACAGATCGTCGAAGGCAATACACTCGAGCCTCAAAAGAAATCTCAGGCAGCCTATACTCAACTCCGGGAACTTGATGATTATGTGCACTCTTTTGTTTTCAAATCGTTCTTTTATCCGGCTGAACTCTTTCTTTTTAAAAACTGGTAGGTGCCCTCGTGGGATTGTCGATAAGCAAGACCTTGACTAGCTTATAAGGCTCTCTTTGAGCTACAAGCGATTTGAGAGCCTCTCCCTTTCCTACTCTCCCTTATCTCAACTAAAAATTCAACAAATTTTCGAAACAATTTATTCTTCTTGACAAGGAATGGGCTTCTACCTGGAAGAAGCACTGACTTCTTTGCGTAAAGAACCTAACCGAATGCTTCCGTCTGAAGTTAATAAAAAAAATTTCCCTCAAACCATTTCTCCTAGAATTTCGATGTCTTGTCTATTTTTCAATAGGCCTTTCTATTCTCAACTCCGTACCTCTCCTTTCAGTCTACAAATCTTGACCTCGGAACGACCGCTTGCAATGTCTTCTTCCGTCGCTGCTTACTCTTTCTCTCGATCCTTTTCTTTCCTATTGGGATACCTTTCGATCTTGGCATGGCTCAGTGACGTTGGCAGGGATGTGTCACCATTTAAGTAGATATGCTTATTCTTGGCATCAATGCCATCTTCCTTTTCGATAGCAAGCATCCGATTAAGGGAGAGTTCAACTAGTTCTATTGGCTCTAATCTATCCCGCCTGAGCGAGGGCCTTAGCAACTGGCATCCTTTCCTTCGTGCTAACAGCCAAAGACCTATTTGTCCAATCCAAACCTCTAAGGCGCAAAGAAGCCCTTCTCTTACGAACATTGGAGCATCACTTACTCGAATCCCGAAAGACAGACTCCTTGAGCACTTGCAATTAGATATATTATTATCTTATATAAAATTATCTTATATTATATAGGCTATTTGCGGGGAAAAGGGGCTTTAATGCCTTAACAAGCCCTTCTTGGCTAACTGCGGTTATTCCTCCAACAGCTTAGTCTGTGCATTCATGTCAACTCTCTTCTTATACTATTGGATTAACCCCATCAAGAGGACAGTCAGAAGGCTAGCTGCCCATTCCTAGTGTCAGTTTATTTAAGCCGGATATTCCCCTCTTTTGCACAAGCCCTTTTTGCTTGAAGCTCTAGCCCTTAATGCCCTATTAGCCCTTCTAGCCTTTCAAAATGGATTAGTACTAATTCGATGGATGCCATCTATGAATCCTTCCCTCCCTCCATCTACTGCATGAACATCGACAGTGAAATCACTTAATGTAAGGTAGCGGATGAGGCGAAAGAGCAGCATTGCATCGGGAGATTGCCTCAAAGAAAGAAGGCCCAGCGACTGCACTCATCCTTTTTAGTTTAAAAAAGAATCCCTTACCCCCTATGGTCTAGGGTACTACGGGTGGGTTGGATATAATATAGGTGTTTGCTAGCAGATTTATTTTTAATATCCCAAAGTATTCGAAGAAAAGAAGCCAGCCTGGCATAGCTAGAGTAGAGGGCCTTGGCCTTGCTCCGGTCAATTCAAAACTGTGTTTTTCGCTATACCTTCTGTCTATCAAAACGAGAGTTTCGGACACCTCATAGGGCCTTTCTTTAGTAGAGTAACAACATGAATGCTTATATGCTCCTGCGGTATCCAAGCACAACGAGATTCAGGAAGAGTACCTATTTAGGTGAATGCTACGGCAGCAGGTCGGGGCCTCGATCATAGCAGAGAGGTAGTCTTTCAAAAGGTTGATTGCTAATAACCGAAGGGCTTCATAGCTTAGTCCGTCCGCGCAGTGAGTGGGTCAATCTCCCTCCTATTAGCAGGAGTCATATCCTTTTGCTAGAAGAAGAGTATACGCGCCTTACGTGATAGAGGGCGGGGTTCGATTTAAGTAGCGCGTGAAGCGGAGGTGGGGGTGGCGACGTTGTTTTGCAAGAGGTGGTAGAGGCAAGTAAGGGCAACAGAGGTAGTTTCAGTTCCACCTATCACATGCAGCCGCTTTCCGAGTCAATTTCGAAAGCCACCAGTAGCAGCTACCCAGTGGAAGAACCAATTAATTAGTCACCGGTGAAGAAGGAAGAATGGACAAGTTTGTGTTTGCATTGATTTCCGAGACCTTAACAAGGCTTGCCCAAAAGATGACTTTTCACTGCCACACATTGAAATCTTCGTGGATAACAACGCTGGCTACGAGATGTTATCATTCATGAACGCTTTCTCCGGGTATAACCAGATTAAGCTCGCTAAAGAAGACCAAGAGAAGACATCATTCACTACACCCTGGGGAACCTACTGCTATGTTGTCATGCCATTCGGACTTAAAAATGCTGGAGCCTGTTAGCCATAATCTTCGTAATGAATTTATATAGTTGGTTGCATAGGGAGATTGGCCTGTAGTGTTCAGGTTTTGAGGGACATCAGATTGTATGATATTCCAGCAGTGGTTTATAGAAGTGAGCGTTGAAGCCATCCGATCCGGGTGCCTTAACCAAAATTCATGGAACTTGAAAGGGAGCCTTCGTTCGAGGACCAGGCTCTGGGGCAGTCGAGCGAGATAAGTAAAGGATTTTGATCTTCTTTTGCAGGACGTTCGATTCAGTAATCTATAGCGGTGCCTAGCTTATTTGATAGATAATGCTTCTTCCTGGTTTCAACCCCTTCATTCGTACGAGATAAAGATCAATATAAAAAAATAGAAATAAGGGAAGGTCGCTCGAGGTATACCTCTTCACTTCAATGGCTCGATTTGGTTACTGGAAAAGGACGAGTTTAACAAAGAAATTGATTATGTGACAACGTACACCTTTCTCAAAAGCTCATCGTAAGAGATAGACAAAGACCGTTGATCTACTTTCGATCTAAAGCACCCAAGAATTCGACTCGCTTACTTTGATATGCTTCAAGCGTATATCAGCTTAAAGCTTGCATGTTTTAAGCATCTCGCTAGCCTTCCTTTCCTTCTCCTTCTGAGCCATCCTGGCTCTTTCTCGTGTCGTGTATAGTCCACATCCACTCTTACTTAGATCAAACTCTGATTTTTTCTTTCTCTACGAGACGCCGATGAATATTGAGATACGAAATTCTTGTGAATGGAAAGCGCATACATCGAGTGAAGACTCCAGAATAGGAAATGTGAGTCCCACTAACTAAAGGATTACTAAACGCAATCACCAGAACCATCTTATCTTCGAATGATTCATCTGGCCCAATGGCTTTGACTCAATTAAGTAAGAGGAGCTCCACTTTAGGTCTACCCCCTCTCTCATTCTATAATGGAGTCTTCCACTCCTTCTTCTTTTTCTTCTTTTGCAACCTCTTCAAAAAGCTTGGGTGCCTTCCCTTCTATTCCCTTCTTTACCAAGATATGTAAGATACCTCCGTACCACACCAACTCCATGTGCAATAGCCGATTTTATAGAAAGCAAGGCATAGATCAAGCTCCTTAGCGCTGAGGACTAGGCGATCTTTTCCATTTCTTTATTTTCTTTATCACTTGAGGTTGAGGAACAAATGAAAGACCGAAGCTTAGATCTTCAAATCCTTCTTCCACGGGCCAAAGTACGTCCAAGTCAGACTGGCCTTGATTGACTAGATAAATTCCTTTCTTCCTTTACCACATCTTCGGGAACCCCTAGATTGACATGAAGATCCCTACATTCATAAAACTCGAAAGATATAAAGTGTAGTCTCCATACAAGTCGAGCTCGACCAAACCTAGGGTCAAGGGCCCCCTATCGGGGAAGCTACTACGTTCCGTACCCTTGCGCCCCTCAGAAGGTTTGCGAGAGAAAGACTTTTAACTAAAGTTACCGTGGAAGAATTGTGAGAAAGCTATTTTAGAAAGGTACTCTTGAGAAGCTCCTGGATCAGCCTCCAACTACCTGTACAGGAAGTCACCTCACAGGTTGGACTCTATCCCCTTGCCAGACGGAACTATAAGGTATTAGCCCCCAAGGTAGTCAAGACCACCAGACTTTGGCGCACCCGCTTCTTCTAATTTTCTAGTTCCATCACCGGTTCCAAGAAAGAGTGCTAATCTTGTAAGCCGAGGTGGAGAGATTAAATATGTTAAGGATTAAACCAGCGCAGCGCTTGCATCAACTCATGGCATGCCAGTGTTTGAGAAGGTAGTCAGAGCACTCAAGGCTCCTTCTATATTTTATCCTCCTAGTTTAGATATTAGTGACTTAGCCTCACTACTCTCATATGCCTTAGCCGAAGCGAAGTAGATGCTTTCTGGGCATGAACTCCCAGCTATAAAAAAAAAAGTGAACCTTGCAGGAAAAGGTATAAATATGTCCCCTAAGCTTATAATATGTCTACTCCTCGGTCAATAGCCCCGAACAGATCTGCCTTGGGGTAAGAAGCCGCAACAAGACCGAGTTCAAGAGTTGATGCTTTTTTGGATAGCTCAAAGGGTTCCAGACTCCGAGGCAAAAATCTGTCAGGCTTGCTTGGAAGGCTTTCTTGTTGAAAAGAGTTTGACTAGCTTCTTCTTCTTAGTGAATTGGAAGCACCGGAACTTCAAGGATTCCAGGAAAAGAGTCAGCCCCGAGTTATAAAATTAGTGACTTGAGCTCAGCGGTTGACGCACCAGAACTCTTACCAGGACCAGTGCCAGTAAGCCTTAGAGATCATGTGTAACCCTTCCCTTCAACTATTCGTACTTCGGACGTGTAAAGCTCAAACCTTTCTTAGTACATGAGTGAAGCTAGACCATAGGACCCCCTTTCTACTCTTTTTCCTAGTAAATCCCCTAGAGAAAAGTTTGACTATCCCTTTGGCGCCTCAGAGGTAAGTAAAGGGTCCGACTCCATGTTCAGACTTGTTTGCCCCTTCTTCTGATAGCACTTCTCCTGTGGCACTTTCTCCTTAAAGAAGATATGTTGGAATTCCCACAAGACGTGGTGCGAGGTCTGAACCTGTCTAACTCTCATATGTCTTTAGCGCAACAAATAGGGATTTTGTCTTTGGACCGGAACGGAACTACTAGCCTGAAAGTCAAAGGGCACATCCAATGGTTCTGCCCTTGGTTCTAATATGTATGCTATGGACGCAGAGGTTTGAAGAGCCTGAAAAAGTGCAAGTGTCCCAACCACTTTTTTTTTGGGGGCTTCTGCCCCAGCATCCTTACAGGATAACGTACAATGCTCGATGAACGATCTAACAAGAGAGCATATGAGATGAGAGGAAAGCGACTTCGTCCGAGGAATGGAAGGGGTAGCAGTAAGGGGATAAGCGATAAAGCATTGATGAGCTAAAGTACATCTTTTGATGTAAGTCGATTATCTCCTAAGAGAAGATCTTAGATGAATTTGAAGAAGTGAACGAAACGAGCGAGTGAAGCGTAGCGTAGCGCGTATAGAGCGTAATACTGGAAGCGAGTCAATAATACTAATGCCTTATAAGAACAATTATCGTAGGATGCGCCATTCCCTTACTTTATCGTGCCAGCCTTGCCAAATGCATAAAAAAGGTAATCTTTTCTCGCTGGTAGTTTTGTTACATTTCGTAAACCAGTATCTTTACTCTTAAGTGCTTCCATTCGCTCTAACGCTAAACGCTATACCTTAACCTTAAAGCAGTGCTTTTGAAAGCAATATATTAAGTAGGATATAGACCTTACCTATTTTGGTAAGCCCTTTTGTAAAGAGGAAAGCCTGAGTCTTTTAAGCTAGTTGAAGTTTGAGTATTACTAGCATCTGTTCCAGTTCTCTCTCTTTAATCCGGTAAGCCCATTGAATGGAGAAAGTTTGCATGGTGGGCCAGGCTAGTTTACTTCGATGGTAGGAATCCGCGCAGTATCGGAAGCCATTTTTAGCCATTTACAGCAGCCCAACCGAACGAATAGGATCCCTTTCAAGCTCTTTACCCAGAGGCGCCAGTCAAGCCAAGAAAGTTATTTTATCCAAGCTATAATGATCCATCAATTCAGCAGACAAAGGCAAGCCCTCCACTTCTTTGTTAGTAGAGTCATTCTCGTCTTGTCCATATGATCTAACTCGTAATTGAATCCAAAAGTCTGCTGTTACAGCTAGTGAAGAGAGATTTCGAGTTTCAGTTTGAAGCCCAAAAAAGGCAGCTTATTTTTTAGCTCCTTTGTAGGACCACCCCTACCCTTGGTCATAATCCATTCAACGCAACGTGTTGAAGCTAGTGCTTCTGTCTTCTCGGCGAGTGAAGCTGCAGTGGTAATCCCTTGCAGTCTAAGCTAAGTCCCCTTTTCAGATGTATGGAATGCTATATATTTCCACGATGGTGGGGATAAGATTGGCTAACTATCTTTTTTTAATATATGGATTCACCTAGGAGTACTCCTTGTATTCACCGAGCCTGTCTCCCCAGGGCTCTCAACCCAACCCCTAAAGGGCAATAAAGGGCACTACTACTGCGGATTCACACGAGAACTCAATAGCTCTTTCAAATGGAGTGACCCCACCTGTAACTGGCTTTATCACAGGAATTTTCCTTTGCTCGAATGGATGGATAGCTTGAACTAGCTTTCGACCACTGGATCTTGTCTTTCATCTAAGCCTTGAAAGTCAGTTTAATTTAGTTTAAAAGAAGCTTAGGCCAACAGAATGAATAGAATAGTAGACATGCAGTCGTAAAGCCGCATCAGAGAAGGCATCGAATAGGACAAGGAACTGAAAAGAAAACAAAATGTTAATAGCAGGGCAGGGATAAAGATAGGCCTTTTCTTTTACGACCCTTTTTTGAACTGCTGCCATTAAGGCGACATCTAATGCCATCTCATAATAGCCAGAAGAAGCTGCACATAAGACAGAGTTTTATTTCCTGCCGATGTTACTAAGGAAGTCTTACAGGGACCCGTTGGGGGACGAAGCTTTTGATGACTTTTTATATGAGGATGAGCTTCAAGCTATATTCCAACTTGGACAGGACCGTGATCGATGATTGCAATGATGAAGATCCGGACTATGGAGGGTCTCTTTTTTGGTTATTTTGAATATTATGTTCCCGATCTGGTCTTGCCTTTTATCTTTAAGGCAAGGACTGTGAAGATGTGGAACAACAACCAGATAAGGACCCAGATCCCGTTAAGTCTGACAAGATTTTTTTTGAGAGAAGCCAAGTGAGAAAATGATCAAGCACCTCTCCATCACTGTGCACATGGACGGTTGCCCAATTTCAAGAGTGCTTGTGGATAAAGGTGCTGCCCTTAATGTGATGCCCATCACCCTGCTAAAGTATTGGGTAATAATGAGGAAGATGGTATACCAACAGATGTCTGGTTTCACAAGAGGAGAGGAGTGACTGAAAAAAAAAGGGGGATGCTTGCCTGTGGAGCTGACAGTTGGCCGAAATAAGGTCATGGCAATGGCACCCTTATCTTTTGGCATGAAGACAGAGTTAAAATCGTGTGGGTGTGGGCTTTTTCTTGTACTCACATGCAATCGAAGCATTTCTCTATTCATATCCTTTTAGTGAAGTTTATAGGCAAAAGAAAAAAATGTCGTCCAATAGGGATCTCGGAAAAGCTGGTCACTAAAGCTGCTCGGACGATGGACATAGTACCGTCTAGGCCGAAGTCAGCTTTGCATCAGTAAAGAAATCACCTTATAGATAATTACATTACATAAAGCCGATTCCGAAAAATGCAGCGGTTCAGGCCACCTTTGACAGAAAAAACCAGTACTTGGCTGAAGTAATGAAGTCCAACTCCCTACCAGAGTGTTTTGAGGCAGGTTGTGTGTGGTTGGTGGATGAATCTTCGGCCGAAGAAAGAAAAATGGAAGACTTGGAGGTGTCCCCAGAAAAGTTAGATGATGTGAAGGCAAATGTTCAGGATCCGCTACAGGATATTCACTTAGGTACGGCTGAATATCCACGGCCTGCTTATATTAGTGCTTTTCTTACTGGTTAAAATTATCCAGTTACTTAAAAAATTGGAAGATTGTTTTGCTTGGGACTATACTGAAATGCCAGGTTTGAGCCGCGAACTTGTTGAGCACCGGCTACCTCCTAAATAAGGGTTTAGGCCATTCAAGCAACCACCCTCCTCCCCTGACCAGAAAAGAGATCTGTCGTGAACTCCGGCTTGAAGAACCGTCTTTCGCATTGTTGGAGAGTACGCTATCCCGGAACCTGAGACTGAAATTTATATCACGTTATCCGCAGATTTCTTTCCAGCTAACATCTTTTTGTATTCGGTGAATGACCCGGCTACTTTATGTCATTAAAAGAATTGAGAAGTCTTCTTACGCCATTTAAAAAGAGGACACTGAGGGGAAGGTTGTACAGCTTTCTCCAACTTGCTTTATTAGCAGTGAAAGCTATTATCTATATTCACAAGCTGACCAGAAGCATATGGGAATACTCGTCCTTTTGGTTTATTGACGAGAATACCCTTCTCACAAAGAGGAAAGCTAAGGGGCTTATGTCTCTCTGCATGAAGATCATATACTTTAAAAGAAAAGACATCCTCCTTCTTTCCAATCGCTAGATATTCAGGCTGGGAAAAATTAGTGAACTTTTTAGAATATTCCCGACTGGATGATGCTGAGACGGATTCTCTGGAGCATCAAGCTCAACAGGCTGCCTAGATGTATATCGATCTTAAAAACAGACTTGGACTTGATAATCATTATTTGCTTTGTTCCAGTTCTATTTGTTTAACCTGAAACTGGTTTGGCATCAAAAGGAACTGCAAATGCCTGAAAGCTTTCTCCCACAAGATGAGCTTACCTTATGACTTAAAGATCTCAAATCGCAATGAAGGAAAATACCTATTTGCATAAAGGACTGTCACAGGATCTCCCCTGGCAAAAAAGGGAACTCAAATTGCCTGAAAATCAAATCACTACTACTCTCAAGCCGGACCCTTCAGCAATTGGACAGTAATTCGAAGTCCAGTACCGGTGAACAAGTAGTCCCATCCCACGCCTTACTCCTCGAATGCTTTGGGCATAGTTTATAAAAAGATTCATGCTAAGGACTAGCGCCCCTTGCTGCACTCTATAAAAGCAGACTGCCCCCCCTAATCCTATAAAGCTACAATACAGGTTTTTTTTTTTTTTTTTTTTTTTTGTGCAATAGATGCACACTATTGGGATTGGGATAGAAAATTGCATTGCCTTGATGTGCCTCTATTAGCTACATAGACCCAACGCTTCACTTAGCTATCTTAGATTCACCTATCTTACTCTTGGTGCTATCGTATAGTTGATCACGGCTGCTTAATAAGTCAATCCAATACCCGGAGTAGACAAACAATCTCCGACTCCGAGAAGAAGAAGAGTGAGCAGGGAAAAAAGCCTTGGTGATGTATCTACTTTCATCGAGTATGGTGTGAATTCTACCCACGTAGCGAGAGAATATATCAAATCATTAGCTCTGGTTCACCCTCTTTATGAAAAGTAATATGCTTTTTCGAGGAAGCACCGCCCAATAGAGCATAGCCCAAGAGAGGGATTGAATATCCTGTGTATAGATCGAAGCAGGCCTTACTTTATATTTAGAAAGACTCTTTCTTTCCTAGTTGTTGATTCCGCCCATTGGGCAATATAAGAATACGCTCTGGGACTGATTCATTTTATATTACCCGTCTTTTTTGACAAAAGGACAGTTATTTACCTTAAAAAGAGGCTGATTCAATACAATAGCATTGGACTAACTCGGAATTTAGTCAAGCAGTACTGATCCCCTGAGATACATTCCAAGGAAATGGGAATGGCACTCGCTATTGATGGATTGGTGCACTCACTCCCTTATTGGTATATAGATGCAAATACCAAGAATCCGCTTCCTTCAGTGCCACTTTTGGCTATGATACCTATAGCGGTGGAAGTTCGCTCATCAAAGAGCGCTATTCAGCTTTTTCAGAAAAAAGAGAATTAAAAACCCGATACCCTTTTCTTCTTAGAACGCAAGCTCTATTGTCACAATAAATGACAGGTGACTGGGCTAGGGCAGATGGGGAGGTGCTTTTTCATAGCGATCTTTCATATCCAAGCCCAAGAGACAGATCCATAGTTCAACAGTAGAAGTTGCGAATTGGTCTCAAATGCTTATAGAAACAAAAGGGATTTGGTCGAAACCAAGTACTAATTGGATTGTTGGGTTGGAACCGGCTGCTTCCAAAAAGAAGCCTGTCGTTGGCAAAGCGATCATCTATCTTTGGTTCCAGGTTTTCATCATCAAGTAAAAATGTTATATAAAAGGATTCTAAGAAGATCACTAACAGAAAATGCCGAGGGTCCTCTTCTTGTCTTGGTTCAAAGCGCCATAAAAAGAAAGAAGAAGCTAATGACTATTAGGGCACAGACCCAGACACTAAATTCGTTTAATGTAAAACGTATAGTATCATTTTAGCCCTTATATTCTTGATAGGGGGAAAGAGGATAAATCCACATAAGTTACTATACCGGCTGCGAGGATTTAATTGTAATCAATATAAGTTGATACAGCAACTGCGGGGGATCGCTTTCTTCAAGAGTATATTTTCCAATCAGCCTCAAAAGGTAAATTTATAAATACAAATGTTAAGAATCTTTTTAATTTCAAGTTGCTGGAGCTTCAGCTTCACGTCGGAAAGGAAATCTAGGCCGAATCTTTAGAATTTGATTTTCCAGTCAGTCAGGGAATCGAGCCCCTCTATAGTTTTTTGTTGCCGAAAAGACTTCATTAGATAAGACTTTTTTGGAATCAATACCTAAACAAATATAAGGGCATCAGCCAGTTTTAAGTGAATGTTGTCGAACCAGCTATTGAGTTTGAGTTGAAAGCTGGGGCCCTTGGGCCCCATAAAAGTATTGTCACTAGCTAAGAAAGGAACTGCCTTAGTTTTTGTACGAGTAAGGGATATCATAGTAGCAGGAATATGCCCAGAATCTGATGCTCTAAGTCCCTGCTTTGGCAGCCCCTGTCCGAATCTAACAAGAGGTTGCATGTGTTAAGCCTTCTTAGGGATTATACCTCTCTAAGGGCCTACAACGAATAGGCTATTCTAGGGGGCATTACCGGTTAACTCTTTGAATCAGAGAAGGGGGAGATCTTTCTCTGTCTATTTTTGCATTAAAACAAGAGTTTCAGAGGGCTAAGATAAAAGCCCTATTCTTCGTTTTCGTTTCGATTGATAACCTCGGTCAAACTATGGATAAAAAAAAAAAAAATAGGAGTAATTAACTGTGACACGTTCACTAAAAAAAAAATCCTTTTATAGCAAAGCATTTATTAAGAAAAATTGCTATGCTTAACACAACGTGGGAAAAAGAAATAATAGTAACTTGGTCCCGGACATCTACCATTATACCCACAATGATCGGCCATACTATTGCTGTACATAATGGAAAGGAGCATTTTCCTATTTATATAACAGATCGTATGGTAGGCCACAAATTGGGAGAATTTTCATCTACTCTAAATTTCCGGGGACACGCAAAAAACGATAATAGATCTCGTCGTTAAAATAACGATACTTATCCTTAATTATTCATTAGTGGGAGGTGAACCTTATGACAAATATGTTAAGGAACATAAATAAAGACCCATTTATATTTACAAGAGAAAAAGAAGATATAAAATGAAAAACAGAAGTATACGCTTTAAGTCAATCTATCTCTATGTCTGCTCACAAAGCGCGAAGAGTACTTGATCAAATTCTTGGACGTTCCTATCGGGAAACACTTACGATACTTGAACTCATGCCTTATCGAGCGTGTTATCCCATTTTTAAATTAATTTATTCTGCAGCAGCAAATGCTAAGCATAATATGGGTTTGAACGAAGAATATTTAGTCATTATTAAAGCCACAGTCAACGAGGGTACTACCGTGATAAAATTGAAACCTCGAGCTCGAGGACGTAGTTATCCGATAAAAAGACCCACTTGTCATATAACTATTGTATTGAAAGATACAGCCTTATATGAAAAATATGTCGTAGAAAACCCCACTACTATACTCAGGTGTTTAAAAAAAACCGGATGGATATATAAAAAGAAGTCCACAGATATTACGTGTCATAATATGTATAGTAGTGGGGGAGTATGGGACAAAAAAGA
This sequence comes from Vitis vinifera, assembly GCF_030704535.1. Lineage (NCBI taxonomy): Eukaryota > Viridiplantae > Streptophyta > Magnoliopsida > Vitales > Vitaceae > Vitis > Vitis vinifera. The sequence goes on from NC_081814.1 coordinate 17,747,497, forward strand.
AATCCCCCACTACTATATGGTTTCAGACTTGGTACAACCCAAGGTCATCATTCGCTTTGGTTTGCACAACCAAAAAATTATTTTTTTACGGGGGTCTACAAGAAGATAAAAAAATACGGGATTGTATCAAGAATTATGTACAAAAAAATATAAGAATATCCTCTGGTGTCGAGGGAATTGCACGTATAGAGATTCAAAAAAGAATCGATCTGATTCAGGTCATAATCTATATGGGATTCCCAAAGTTATTAGTAGAAGGTAAACCACGAAGAATTGAAGAATTATAGATGAATGTACAAAAAGAATTTAATTACGTGAACCGAAAACTCAACATTGCTATTACAAGAATTACAAAACCTTAGGGACATCCTAATATTCTTGCAGAATTTATAGCCGGACAATTAAGGAATAGAGTTTCATTTCGCAAGGCAATAAAAAAAGCTATTGAATTAACTGAACAGGCAGATACAAAAGGAATTCAAGTACAAATTGCAGGGCGTATCGACGGAAAATAAATTGCACGTGTCGAATGGATTAGAGAAGGAAGGGTTCCCCTACAAACCATTCGAGCTAAAATTGATTATTGTTCATATAGAGTTCGAACTATATATGGGGTATTAGGCATCAAAATTTGGATATTTGTAGACGAGGAATAAAATAATAAGCCCTTCCTTGTCTTTTCTTTCGTTCTATCCAGTAATGTAATGAAACAAAAAATGACAAATTCTTTCATTCTTTTTCTCTTCAATCAAAACAAAAATGAACAATTAGAAATTAATTCTATAGGGTTGAATAAAGATTCGATTGACCATTTGATATAATTGCTATGCTTAGTGTGTGACTCGTTGGTTTTTTGTAGGATTAGGGTTCAAAACAAAAAATGGACCGGCCCATACATAGTATGAACTCAAAATTACAGAATTAATAACCAACTCATCGCTTCACATTATCTAGATCTAAACAACCAATCAAGATATGATATATTGGTCATATCATTGTAGCAACTGAAATCTTTTTTGCATAAAAAAAAAAAAAACCAAACCAATCTGATTATGAGTTTGGGAAGTGAAATCTAGAATGATGTGGATAAATGGAAGAAGGGTGAGAGAAAGAGATAAAAAGAACGCCAATGATATATGATTCCAATATAATATGTAAGGTCTATGAATCATTTCATAAAAAGCAGTGTAATAAAGCATCAAACTAATTCCTCCCGAATTAAATGAATATGTTCATAGAAAAAAAATCAAGAGCCTAGAGCCAATAAAGACTGAGAAGATTGACTCAAGAACAGGAGCTCCATTGTATAATTCAGACCTAACCATTAATTGAGAAGCGATGGGAACGACGGAAACCTGTGAATACAGAAGATTCTATTAAAAACGAATCCTAATGATTCATTGAGTGGGATGGCGGAACAAACCAGGTATCAATTCATTTGTTCTGAAAGATCGTGGGCTAACCTTACAATTGAAATAGATATTGAAAGAGTAAATGTTCGCCCGCGAAAGCTTTATTTTACCGAATTGCTCTATTTTTTGAGCGATCCGATATGATAAAGACAAAACAAAATAAAGATTCGTTATAGCCTTATATATTATTATATTTTAAATAAATTATAAATATTATAAATAAATTATAAATAAAAAATTACATTATCTGTAAATATATGTTTAGCTATATATCCAAAAGCTATATATAAACAAGATATAAAAATTTCTAATAGAAATAGATTAGATGAAAATTAGATGAAATATCAAAGAATCCCACGATTCAGTGTATTATTCAAAAAAATGGAATTTTATCTTAACTCAATTTTTTTGAATCATTTCATTCGCGAGGAGATGGATGAGAAGAAACTCTCATGTCCGGTTCTGGAGTAGAGATGGAATTTTAAAAAGACCCATCCACTATAACCCCAAAAGAACTAGATTCCGTAAACAACATAGAGGAAGAATGAAGGGAATATCTTATCGAGGTAATCGTATTTGTTTCGGTAGATACGCTCTTCAAGCACTTGAACCTGCTTGGATCACATCTAGACAAATAGAAGCGGGGCGACGAGCAATGACACGAAACGTACGCCGTGGTGGAAAAATATGGGTACGTATATTTCCAGACAAACCAGTTACAGTAAGACCTACAGAAACACGTATGGGTTCGGGGAAAGGATCCCCCGAATATTAGGTAGCTGTCGTTAAACCAGGTAGAATACTTTATGAAATGGGCGGAGTAGCAGAAAATATAGCTAGAAAAGCTATTTCAATAGCGGCATCCAAAATGCCTATACGAACTCAATTCATTATTTCGGGATAGGAATAAAAGAAAAAGAGGTCTTTGGGATGAAAAAAAATTGCAGGTTTCTTTTTTTGATTTTGGACAAACAATATTTCTTTTTTTTTTCCTTCGTTCTTTGCATTGAAAAATCGAATAAAAAAATGATATGATTCAACCCCAGACCCATTTGAATGTAGCGGACAACAGCGGGGCCCGAGAATTGATGTGTATTCGAATCATAGGAACTAGTAATCGCCGATACGCTCATATTGGTGACGTTATTGTTGCTGTGATCAAAGAAGTAGTACCAAATATGCCTCTAGAAAGATCAGAAGTAATCAAAGCTGTAATTGTACGTACCTGTAAAGAACTCAAACGTGACAACGGTATGATAATACGATATGATGACAATGCTGCAGTTATTATTGATCAAGAAGGAAACCCAAAAGGAACTCGAATTTTTGGTGCGATCGTCCGGGAATTGAGACAGTTTCATTTTACTAAAATAGTTTCCTTAGCCCCTGAGGTATTATAAGATGATGCGACTCTTGGTAGCTTAGCTTTAAAGGCGTATCAACAAAATTTATACCTTAAATACTATTACTAAAGTAGCCAAGCTACTATAGCATAGTGGTTCTAGGATCGTTCACTGGGAAGGGTTTTCGCAAACACAAGTGATATTCAAATTAGGAAAATAGGTGATTTTCTTATGGATGTTAGCTTTAAAAGAAGATGTAAATGTTTTAGAAAGATTTAAACTAATATAAGCTAACATTAAAGACTAAAATAAAAGGGTGTAAAAACAAGTTTCTCAAAGATAGGATAGCTATGCTCTGACTCTTATGCAAATTGGAAATCTCAGGATAGGCTCCTCGCGTTGGGGTTGCAACTATGGTGATGCTTGCTTCCCGAACCGGTATGGATTTAGCAAATCAAGTTTTAATCCTTTAAAATGGCAAAACAGATGGTAGTGAATTTCATCAATGGTTATTCACCTTAGACTTCCTTTGAATGGCTCGTAAGAGATAACTAATGGTCTAAAGCCAAAAGCTTACCAAATATTGGCAACTCAAAGTCATTCCAGGTGATAAACTCACCTTTCAATGGCCATTGAAATTGGTTCTAACGGATTAATGCAAAACTTGGAATTGAAAACCTCACCTTCCAATAGCTCGTAGGAGATAACTAATGGATAGAAATCCAAAAGCTTATCAAGTATTGACCGTTGGAAGTTGTCCAAAGGAAATAAAAACCAAACTTTGCATTAATGAACCGTTAATGAAAAACGACTACCTTACCTTCCAAGTGCTGAACTATTTAGCTCATCCTCACTCACACACCCACTTCATGCTGAATCCCCCCTGGATCCCAAACAAAATTGGCATCCCTCACTTGAGACTTGCTTTGTATGATCTTGCCATACAAAGCTTGGGGGAAAGGTGGAGGGATGTGATTCTTCATCATTTCTTTCTTGATGACTGTCCTTTGTGGTGCTCCTTGTACATTAACATCATAGCCATCTTCCTCTGTACTTTTCCCATTTTTCTTTCCTTTGATTTCCTCCCTCTTTTCTTTCTCTGTTTCACTTTCTTCCTTGTGCTCTAGCTTGCATGTGGGCAGATCAACCTCTTTATCTCCCTTCTTAGCCTCCATTTCATGGATACCCTTTTGATTTTGATGAGGTTGAGAAGGAGAGTTTTCTTTCTCTTGCATTGTGTTGAGGTTGGCAAACCTCGAGATTGAATCTTGGAGATTATCTATCTTTTGAGATAGATCATTTTGCACTTCATCCATCCTCTTAATTTGAGAACTCTCAACATTCTCAATCTTTTGGTGCAATTGGGAGTTGATTTCCTTTTGTTCACCCACAAAGTCACCCATGACTTTACTTAGGTTCACAATGGCTTGCTCCACTGAAGAGGTTTGTTGAGGTGCTTGGGTTTGGGCTTGGGGTTGGTATGGAGGTGGCCTTGGTTTCCAAGAAAAATTTGGATGGTTTCTCCAGCTTGAATTATAGGTGTTGCAATCACCAAACATGTCTCTCGCCACTGGAATGATAGGACACTCCTCCACCAAGTGCTCAAAAGACTGACAAATGGCACAAAGCATAGCTTGCAATGGTGTCTGAGAGATGGCTTGCACTTCTTGCATCTGGTTCATTTCTAGCTCTTCCAATCTCCTTTCCATAGCTGCAATCTTTGCCTTCATGTCCATGTCGTCACTCAAAATATATATCTCACCTTAGCTTTAGGTTGAGATGTCATTCTTCCCATATTTCTAGCATTTGGTTCACCCCATTCTCTTGAAAATTCAGCCACATAACTGAAGTTCATGGCTTCCTCTACTATCTCATATTCAATATGGCATGCACAACTAGCAATTTGTGAATTAAAAACAGAGAAAACAAAAGAAAATAAAATTCTAAGGAAAAAAAATTATTAAGATTAACTAAAAACTAAATAAAAGATATACTAACACATGAACAAAGAAAAATAAAATAAAATAAAAAGTTAGTAAAAGGAAAATGAGATAGAATTCACCTCACTCATGAGAAGTCTCACAAGTTACCTCCGGCTGATGTATTCACAGTGAAGTAGCACCTTCCCCGACAACGGCGCCATTTGATGCTACTCTTGGTAGCTTAGCTTTAAAGGCGTATCAACAAAATTTATACCTTAAATACTATTACTAAAGTAGCCAAGCTACTATAGCATAGTGGTTCTAGGATCGTTCACTGGGAAGGGTTTTCGCAAACACAAGTGATATTCAAATTAGGAAAATAGGTGATTTTCTTATGGATGTTAGCTTTAAAAGAAGATGTAAATGTTTTAGAAAGATTTAAACTAATATAAGCTAACATTAAAGACTAAAATAAAAGGGTGTAAAAACAAGTTTCTCAAAGATAGGATAGCTATGCTCTGACTCTTATGCAAATTGGAAATCTCAGGATAGGCTCCTCGCGTTGGGGTTGCAACTATGGTGATGCTTGCTTCCCGAACCGGTATGGATTTAGCAAATCAAGTTTTAATCCTTTAAAATGGCAAAACAGATGGTAGTGAATTTCATCAATGGTTATTCACCTTAGACTTCCTTTGAATGGCTCGTAAGAGATAACTAATGGTCTAAAGCCAAAAGCTTACCAAATATTGGCAACTCAAAGTCATTCCAGGTGATAAACTCACCTTTCAATGGCCATTGAAATTGGTTCTAACGGATTAATGCAAAACTTGGAATTGAAAACCTCACCTTCCAATAGCTCGTAGGAGATAACTAATGGATAGAAATCCAAAAGCTTATCAAGTATTGGCCGTTGGAAGTTGTCCAAAGGAAATAAAAACCAAACTTTGCATTAATGAACCGTTAATGAAAAACGACTACCTTACCTTCCAAGTGCGAGAAATTTCCATGGGATTGTATCCAAGCCATCACATAACATCCATACTTTGAGAAACTAAAAGTTTTAGCCAATCATCCTCTGAGGAAAAGCCCTTAGAGGCTGTTTGGCTACTAAGAAAATAGAAATGGGGAAGAACAAGAGAAGAGAGAAAAACAAAGCTTTATATATTCCTAAGATAAAGCTTTATGTCGGCTGAATACAAGGTTACAAAAGGAATTTACATGAGAAAATATCAAGCTAAAAATATTTGGGAAGTCGGTGGTGCGTGCGTGGAGAAACAGAGGATTCAAAGGAATTTCGCAATGTAAAAGGCACATTGCGAAATTTTCGCAAGGTGAATTACTCATGATGCGAAGTGCCATATTTTCGCATCATGATTTAATTCACCTTGCGAAATTTTCACAATGTGAAATTCACATTGCGAAATGGCAAAATTTCGCACCATGAAGAAAATCTCCTTGCGAAATTTTCGCAATGTGAAATTCACCTTGCGAAATTGGTCATTTGGCATGATGCAGTTGCCTTCCGAAGGCCATATCTTCCTCATTTCAGCTCCAAATCATACACGGTTTGAAGCGTTGGATTCTTGACTTCCTAAGCTTTCAAATGGTATATAGCATGTAGAAAATGAACTTCGGGAAGTGCTCCAAAAGTGTGAAAGAAGACTGCAGCTATTTTCTTCACTCTGTTTTCCTCTTCTCCATTGCTTGTGCTCGTGTTTCCACTTGAAATTCAAGCCTGTAATCATCCAAAATCCTTGATTAACTCACCCAAATAGCTCCTCCATCAATTGGCATGCTTGAATTGGTTCATAAGCTGATAAAAACATGTAAACTTGCCACAAAAATGGTTAAAACCAATTACTAAGGACCTTAATGAATTAATTGGGTTAAATGAATATGATTACTACTCAAAGGTGCTTAAAACCATTATTATTAGGTCTACAAAATAGCACTTTTTGGTAGTAATCATAAGACGAGGCCATGATATAGTTATAGTAAGCGAATGAAATAGATTTATTAGTAGATTGTGTTTCACGCATATACCTTTAATTTAATAGTAAATAGAATTCATAAATAAAAAAATAAAAAAGAGCATGTTGATTATATCAAAATTAGCAGGCACCAATAATTTGAGTTCATCATGGGCAGGGACACTATTGCTGACATAATAACCTCTATATGAAATGTCGACATGGATAGAAAAGTAACGGTTCGAATAGCATCTACTAATATCACCGAAAACATTGTTAAAATACTTTTACGGGAAGGTTTTATCGAAAACGTGAGGAAACATCAGGAAAGCAACAAATATTTTTGGGTTTTAACCCTACGACATAGAAGGAATAGGAAAGGAACATATAGAACTATTTAAAATTTAAAACGGATCAGTCGACCTGGTCTACGAATCTATTCTAACTATCAACGAATTCCTAGAATTTTAGGTGGTATGGGGATTGTAATTCTTTCTACTTCTAGAGGTATAATGACAGACCGAGAGGCTCGCCTAGAAAGAATTGGTGGAGAAATTTTGTGTTATATATGGTAATCCTTCTGATATTCGAATTGGATCCGGAACTTCCTATTTGTGAAAAAAAAAAAAAGAAAGGGCGGGTTGTCTAATATCACTACTCCTCCATTAATTAATACTTTAAGGGGGTTTTACCTGGAATGAAAGAACAAAAATGGATTCATGAAGGTTTAATTACTGAATCACTTCCCAACGGTATGTTCCGGGTGCGTTTAGATAATGAAAATATGATTCTAGGTTATGTTTCAGGAAGGATCCGACGTAGTTTTATACGGATACTACCAGGAGATAGAGTCAAAATTGAAGTAAGTCGTTATGATTCAACCAAAGGGCGTATAATTTATAGAATCTGAAACAAGGATTCGAATAATTAGGGAGTTTTTTCAACTTCAACATTCCTTTTTTCATGGAGATACAATTCGAAGTTCAAAATTTGAAGAAACTTATTTTCTTCCAAGAAGTAGATTCTTAATTAAGTTAAGGTAAGGAATAAAAAATATGAAAATAAGGGCTTATGTTCGTAAAATTTGCGAAAAATGTCGACTGATCCGTAGATGGGGACGAATTATAGTAATTTGTCCCAACCCGAGACATAAACAAAGACAAGGATAATTTTTCTAAAAGAGATTCTCTAAAGAACCCGATGTACAAATAAAAAAAAAAATCATGTTTTGACATGAAATGGATATATCCATATATCTCTTACTCATATTTATGAGATGATAAAATATGGCAAAACCTATACCAAGAATTGGTTCACGTAGGAATGGACGTATTGGTTCACATAAGAGTGCGCGTAGAGTACCAAAGGGAGTTATTCATGTTCAAGCAAGTTTTAACAATACCATTGTGACTGTTACAGATGTACGAGGTCGGGTGGTTTCTTGGTCCTCGGCCGGTACTTGTGGATTCAGGGGTACAAGAAGAGGGACGCCATTTGCTGCTCAAACCGCAGCAGGAAATGCTATTCGTACAGTAGTGGATCAAGGTATGCAACGAGCAGAAGTCATGATAAAGGGTCCTGGTCTCGGAAGAGATGCAGCATTACGAGCTATTCTTAGAAGTGGTATACTATTAAGTTTCGTACGGGATGTAACTCCTATGCCACATAACGGCTGTAGACCTCCTAAAAAAAGACGTGTATAGGAATAAACTGTGTAGAAATAAACATTGAAGAGATTTCAAGAGAAATAAATGATTCAATGATCTGATCAAGTAATATTACTATGGTTCGAGAGAAAGTAACAGTATCTACTCGGACACTGCAGTGGAAGTGTGTTGAATCAAGAGTAGACAATAAGCGTCTTTGTTATGGACGCTTTATTCTGTCTCCACTTATTAAAGGTCAAGCCGACACAATAGGCATTGCGATGCGAAGAGCTTTGCTTGGAGAAATAGAAGGAACATGTATCACACGTGCAAAATCTGAGAAAATACCCCATGAATATTCTACCATAGTAGGTATTCAAGAATCAGTACATGAAATTTTAATGAATTTGAAAGAAATTGTATTGAGAAGTAATCTGTATGGAACTCGCGGCGCGTTTATTTGTGCCAGGGGTCCTGGATATGTAACTGCTCAAGACATCATTTCACCGCCTTCTGTGGAAATCGTTGATAATACACAACATATAGCTAGACTGATGGAACCGATTGATTTGTGTATTGGATTACAAATCGAGAGGAATCGCGGATATAGTATAAAAAAAAAGGCCAAATAACTTTCAAGACGGAAGTTATCCTATAGATGCTGTATTCATGCCTGTTCGAAATGCGAATCATAGTATTCATTCTTATGGGAATGGGAGTGAAAGACAAGAGATACTTTTTCTCGAAATATGGACAAATGGGAGTTTAACTCCTAAAGAAGCACTTCATGAAGCCTCCCGTAATTTGATTGATTTATTTATTCCTTTTCTACATGCGGAAGAAGAAACTTTACATTTAGAGTACAATCAACACAAGGGCACTTTACCCCCTCTTACTTTTCATGATAGATTGGCTAAACTAAGGAAAAACAAAAAAGAAATAGAATTGAAATATATTTTTATTGACCAATTAGAATTGCCTCCCAGGATCTATAATTGCCTCAAAAGGTCCAATATACATACATTATTAGACCTTTTGAATAAGAGTCAAAAGGATCTTATTCAAATTGAAGATTTTCGCATAGAAGATGTAAAACAGTTATTGGGCATTCTAGAAAAACATTTCACAATTGATTAACCGAAGAATAATAAATAGATTGAATTTTTTTCATATTTATTTTTTTTTTAGAAAAAAAAACTGGGTTTTGAATCTTTAACCAAATCCATATATTCGGAATAGATTCAGAATTTAATTGAATAGATGTATCTAGGGAGAATTCACTTTGAAGCGACTATTCCCTAGATACACATGCGGGATATTTTATTTCACAATTGAATCAATTTCCATTTTAAAAAGACCTAAAGTTAGGGATTTATCAATAGGTAATGTTGCTCCAATACCCAACCAAAGGGCCACTACGGTACCAATCAAAAAAACGGTTGTCGCTACTGGACGACGAAATGGATTTTGGAATTTATTAACATTTTCCAGAAAAGGGATTGATTGTTGAAAGAATCCTGATTTTTCCGGTCCGCCTTTCCTTTTCTCAAATACGTGGAAGATACCCGCACAGCTTTAGAATAGAAGGCACTAAACAAAATAGCTGGTTCTGGCTTTTTACTTGCTTACCAAAAGAGACTCTAACTGAAAGGAAAACTCAAAATAGAGGGAAGAGCACTAACTGGAACTCCTGAGGATTGACTGTTAGCTCATTTTTCTCATTTTGCTCGATAGGTTCCTCAGAAAGAATTACTGAGACTTTTGGTTTGATACTAGCTTGACTAGCTGTTACTCTAATGCTGGCTGGAAAAGGAACGAAGTCAACTCTATTGTAAATAGGAGGAAGAGTTACCGGAGAGCTTTCACAACCTAGCCCTAGCTCTTGTTTTACCCTGATTGATTGAATTGAAAGAGACTCCCTGGTCCAGGAGACAAAGCGCATCTTCTTCTATAGATAGAGGCGTTGGATAGGGAGAGGTAACTCTTTCATCATCTTTTAAATAAAGAAGTCAAAACTTTCTTTTCTATTGGAGGAAAGACTCCAACTTAAAAAAGGGCTTATACGGCATACCCATAGGACTCCTTCTTTTGTTATGGATGGGCTTAACCTTCACACCCAAGCTTTCAAACTCCCCAGCTCTAGCCCATTATCCTGTAACCTTGCCTTAAGTTAAGGAACATCAAAGGGGACTGACCTTTCGACAAGAGATTCGATTTTTTTACCTTAAAAAAAAGAGAAAACCTACTGGCTCTGACTAGAATGAAGCTCCAACTCAAATAGAAGGTATAGGTTTATAGAGCAATTACTTCCAAGTAAGAAAGGCCCGCCTATGGGACCTCTTTTATTCGCTCGCCTGGCCTATAATAAAACTCAAAGCACCATCGAAGGCAACGGTAATTCAAACTCCAGAGGAGGCAGAAGGTGTAACTGTAACTGTAAAATTCCTTGGTCCCAGAACCAAACCAGCTTATGCCTTACACAAGGGATGAAATTGAGTATGGTGGGGAGAGTCAAAATGGACTTAACAATTATATATAAGGAACAATTATATATAAGGAAAGGAAACTGCCACTTGGGCAGAAAAAAAACTATATGCCCTTAGGATGCCACTCTCCTTCCATTCCAACTAGTAGGCCTTTCTCGAAATGCATATGAAAAAGCATTACAGGAAGAAGGCGTGGTAGATAGCTTTTGTAACGCTTCAAAACATGAGCTCACAACATGAGAAAGAGGGGACGAAATTCCATAGTGAGGTCCCATTATCACAAGAGGAATTATTTAGTGCCATAAGCATATAAAAGAATCTCGTCTTTCATTGCTTAAGAATATTGATAGAATCAAAATAAGAATGAAGATGTATATAATGCTGGAGAAAGCAACCTTTTAGTATAGTAGTATTCCATATATAAGTGAAATACCAGAGCGATTATTCTCCTTTAAAAAGAATCTTATCCCAATCAAACCACTTTTTTTTTTACCTTATCGGATACTCATTAAGAAGGAGAGTACTTCCGGTTCAAGGCTTTGACTTCATACTCGCTTACACCCACACCCTTAGACGCCTAAAAAAGCACTTAAGACTGCTTAGAAGGAATTAGCACTCGGTATAGAGGAAAGGGATAAAAATATACTTCTTACCTTTCAACTCCTGGCACTAGGGGGAACTACAGGTAGTGGTATGAAGATTAAGACTAGTTAGTATACTGGTACACTCCGATTGATCCCTGGATTCCTGCAATGAGAATGATTATAATGATTATGTGACCAAGTTTTTAGGCTGATATCAGGATTTGCTTTACTATAATCTAAGATACACTGGAAGATAGAAAGCAGTTTGCCCATTCATTGGAATGGCTTACCCCTTACCTTAATAACTATCAGGGAAAAGAAAAAGAACTCACTCTTAACTTACTTATCTTTTTTCACTTTTTAACACTATTCGCTACTCAATTTGAATAGCACAAGAATTTAAATCGCTGGTCTGTAACCTATTCTCTTCTAAGGAAATTATTACCTAATATGAAAAATTGGTTCAACTAGAAAACCCAACCCCCCAATATATAAAGAAAGACTTAGCACTCGCAGAAATGATTGAAATTGAAGGGAAGCACGAAGGTATAATGAATATCCGCCTTTATATATTGGGGGGTTGGCCTATTAGGTAAGAGAATGAGTCTTCAACCTGGAGACCCTGCTATAGGTGTACCAGGGAGTACGCTTCTCCTTACACGGCAAGTGCGAATCCACGTTATTGGGAGCCTTTTTTTTTTTTTAACTACTATATCTTTATTTTGACCTCCTTTAGCCCACTAATCCTTAGAACAAACTAACTAAGACCGTATAGGCCCCACAGGATGGGATATATTCTGTGTAGATTCCTTCCGACCGAGTCCCAGTAGCAGAGTCTTTGAGGCACGAATCTAACGGCAAGGGAATCAGCGGCTGATCGCGATTCATCAGTCGCAATTCTCCCAGCAGCTATCCATTTTAGTTCGACAGTCAATGACTGAGCTGTGATTGCATAGGTGGTAGAGCAAGCTGGAGCGGAGGCAGTAGAGACGAAGGTGAGAGCAGAGGGGGGTAAGAGTAGGGCGCCTAGTTACAGTTCGCCCGAAGCATCGCTAAAGGCATAGGCAGTCAGAAAGAAAAATTGTGGTCAATCTTTTTCAGGCTATCGAATCAGCAAGGGCGTAGCGAATAGTCAAGGCTACCCGATAAAGGATGGCTGGCATTCATCAGTAGGTGGATCCGCCGTAGGGGTTGGTTCAGCCACTCGACGACCGGCACTTGCCATTGAAAAACCAATAAAAGTACTTTATGCAGCAGGGTACCACGATCGAACGCCACCGGAACACCCCGATATGAGAAAGCCATTTCGAGTGCGGTAGATCAACAACCCGAATTACTACACGAAATTTGTGAAATTGCAAAGGGCAAGTGAACCCGACAAAACATAATGCTTTGTGAAAGGTTCTTGATCCATTTTACAAGCCAAGGTGATATCAGTGCAAGGGCAATTATATTAGTACGGGTTGCCATATATGTCTGAATGGATTGGAACGAAGAGATGAAGGAAAGAAAGGACCAATGAAGGCAAATACCCTATCCCATGGGGCTAACCTCCGACCATCAAAGAAGGGATTGGACTCAGGTGGGCAAGGCAGGAACTTCCGGATTTACTTATTTAGGAGTTTTTCCCAGCTCAAGGCACCGATCTGACTTATTTAGAAAGCTAGAACGGAGAGGGAACACCCGGTTTGCTGGTACAGAATCCGTTGCTATTGGACTTGGCAAGTAAGCCCAGAAGGAAGAAGTCGTAGCTGCTACCTTACCTTCTTCTTCTTAGTTTGCTTGAAAGGAAAGCCAGTAACTCGAGAGTCAAAAGAAATAGAATGTAGTATGACAGAACCTGTAGCTTTGAGCTTGAACGTCTTTCAGCTCTTACAACCCAGCTGCTATTGAATCAGCGTAAGGAGATGCCGATGAGGGTACAATAGAGAAAAGAATGAGCTTTGGTTCAGAGCTTGAATTACTTCCTTCACTTCAAATGAAAAGGAAGGCTTGACTTTTCAATAGGCTTTTAACAGGATCAGACGCTCTTGCTGGACTAGCAATTGAATCCGTAACCTTTGCTATTTCACTCCGGCTATTAAATCAAGTGGTATAGAAGAAGCCGCACATTCATCCGGTGTGCTAGAATCAATGGCAGAGAATGCGCTGTGAGGAAGAAAAGGCCTCTTTGGCAACTATTGAATACGGTCTTTGAGAATCTACTGCTATTTATTGAAGGAATTACCGGGACGAAGCCAATCACACATTTCTACTTTCGACCAGGTAAAGATATCCACATCTGAGGAAGAGCAGGGATAATCGTAGACTAAGAAGAGAGGACGCAAACACATTCATTGAATTGGACAACTTTCTTAACAAGAAGCGGTTAACCGTACTCAGTTCCAGGCACGCTTTCCTGATTCGTGAACAGGGGATGAGAATGTCAAACCTTTTCTTGCAAACACCTCTTCTTCTATCCCAATAGTTGGACAAGCCAAGAAAGGGGGAAAGAAAAGTTCGTGGTAAAATAAAGGACAGTCGAACCTGAAAGGCCAAAAAGTGATTGACCTACTAGTAGGTATAACGAGGAGAAAAGGTATCCCATTTCTAGCAATGATAATAAGGCCTATCCCAGTAAGAGATAGATTCCCTAAAAAGGAGGAATAATGGCTTTTGAGAACTACTCTCTATAATAGGCTTGCTTCTCCTTATGGCTAAATGAAAATGTAGATTGGAAGCTCGTGAGTTCTACTCCAGGAAGTTTTTCTTTAGGATCTTCAGAAAGTGAGTAGTAAGCTACTGGCTGTAGACAGGGCTAAGTTTGAAGTTCTAAAAAGACCATTACTACTGTGTCTAACGGAGATAGCAGTTCTACGAATAAGGGTGTCTTCCAGTCCTCCCGTATTTTTGTAATAGAGGGGTGAAGTGAGGAAGGGATATAGTTTCAGGTCCAGGCGAGCTTACTTCAATGGCAGGCCAGTAGCTTCGTCCATTTACAGCCGAGCGAGCAAATAGGGTTCTTCAGGCGAGTTGCTTTCCATGTATTTCTAACCTATCTATCTTAATAGCTCTTTAGGATATAGCCCTTTTTTTATTGCTTGCCATATTTCCACCTGCACTTTGAGACCTGAGGAACAAAGTTAGCTATAGATGGATCGCTGCCCCCTCGTTATGAGAATGAATCCTTCCCGGGACAGGATTTCACTCCAAAGAGAAACTAAGGGGGCTCCTTTGCTTTATAACCATAGAGCGCAATAGACCTGGCACATCACAAGTCATCTAACTTAAAAAAGAAGGGCATGTGCCTCAGGTTTGCTTTCTTCAAATATTTCCCTCTTCACGGGTGGACGCCAGCTATAATGGTTGATTGAAATCCTCGCTCGCATGTAACCGTTATACAGTGCGGGTTTGATGCCTAGCGCTTTACTTTAACTATTTCTTTTTCCATGACGTTGATTACCCACTGCCCTCCTTCATGCCTCTTTGCATCTATTCTTACTATTTCCATTGTCCTATCTTGCTTCCTATTCTCCGGTCGGCGAATCGGCTGGTTGGACTGATTTTTCTTGGTTATTCGGGAAACGTAATGCTAACAGTTCAAACTCCCTCTTCTAGTAAGCGAAGCAAGAGGTTCCTTACCAACAGCTATGATGTGAGAGCTTTCGCTTCTCAGTTTCCCTCCCCCACGAAATGCGGCTACTGTTTTCCCAAAGTCCTTTGTTGTAGAGGCGGAATCTCTTCAATCGTTTACGCCAGAAAGACTCTTTCTATTTTGCGTATATAAGGGAGACCGGTCTTTATCGTCTCACTCCAGCCCGTAGTCAATTAAAGTGCTTCTTTCTCTCTGGCAGTTCTCCATTCAGCTAGTTGCTAAAAAAAGCGCTCATTGATATATGTATCAAGTAGAGATTTCTTTTTTGTTCCGAAGTATCCCACTTCTTTTGATAAGAGTGTGACCCACCTTGAAAGGATGGTGTGAAATACGACACATTCCTCCTCGTCTGGGGTTGGGGAGACAAAGCCGAGGATCGAAAGGAAGAAAAATAGGAAAGAAAAGGATCGAGAGAAAGAGTAAGCAGCGATGGAAGAAGACTTTGCCGGCAGTCGTTCCGAAGTCAAGGAACTTCTTGCATTGCACATGGGTAAGTCCAGTAGAAATTCCCTTTTGCATGTCCATCCATCTGAGATCAGAAAAGGATTTCGAACTCTCTTGGGACTAAGTGAAGACAGTCATGTCACTTGCTTGAGACGGAGCTGGAAAGAAAGCGGGAATTAGCTCAAGGGAAGGGGGAGTGGTGAGGAGGGCCCCCTCTCCTTATCACGGAAGTCACAAAACAAAAGATGAGACTCACCATGACAAAGGCCTGCCTCATCTCTAAAGAGTCCACCGGCGCCAGCAAAATCAGGATTACTGTTTTGCTCGCTCCGTCTGTATTAAGCTTAACCCAGCCTTGCGGGGGAAACGACCAACCCACCAGCTGTTGTACTTTCGTTGGTTTTTTCACCATGTTGTCCTCCAACTTCATGGCATCCGAAACCTCCTTCACATAACCCAAAATTGCTGAAACTGGGTCCTTCGGCGATACGAAGTCATTATCAAACACCAATTTATTTCGCCAAAACCAGAGCTTCCATACCGCAACTCCAAACACTAACGGCCATTCATACTCTCCTTACTCCCAGTTGCTTCTTCAAATTATGTAAAATTATGCATGAGCCATTCGGAACTACTCCAGTTTAAAAAATCTCTCTTCACATTCGGACACAACAAAGCTTCCCAGACTTTTTTTGCTAACCTGCAGTCACGCAACACATGAAGGCATTATTCGACTTTATTCAGGCATCGAACACAATTCGGCGAAGCTGCTATATGTCTTTTGAAGTGATTTTCATTTGTCAGCAACTTGTTGTGCAAAGCCAGCCACAAAAAGGATCTAATCCTTTGGGGACCCCTTCATTTCCACAGGGCCATCCAATTCTTATTCAGTTCTGTCCAACAGCTCTCTTCAATCAGTTCGTAAGCCGACTTGGTCGTGAAACATCCATTCGGAGAACGACCCCACACAACAACATCACGCTGGGCTGCTCTGTTGGGAGGATTGATCGCTGCAATTTTGAGGCATGTATTCGCTGGCAAGACGTGCACAAAATCTTGCCACAACCATTGCCCATATTCATCCACATACTCGGCTACCTTTCGAAGAAAATGAACATCAGAGACTGCGGCTGTAGCTTTCTTGATTAAAGGTCTCTCATTTTCGACCCAGCTATCTAACCAAAATCGAACTGATTTGCCATTACCAATAACCCATGTTAATCCTCTGAGTAGGTTAGGCCAAACGCCACAAATTCCTTTCGATAGTGCCGACGAATCCCTCGTAGCTTTCATCTTAGAAAGAAGTTCATTGGAATTTCAGATATTTGCTTCGCAGCACCGAAGTCAAAAAACTATCCGGATCATTCATCAAACCCCAACCAAGTTTCATGAGGAAAGCGTCATTCATCGCTGCCATTCGCCTTAAACCAAGTCCACCATGGATTTTTGGCTAACAAAGCGGATGCCAACCGACCAAATGGACTTTTCGCTGATCATCCGAGTCCCCCCCATATAAAACTCTTGCAAAGACTCTCTATGCTTTCACAAGTCCCTGTCGGAAGTTTAGCCGATTGCATAGAATATGTTGGCAACGCAGAAATCACCGATTGACATAGAGTAATTCTTCCAGCAAGAGAGAGTTGATAAACCTTCCATCCTGCTAGTCCCCCCTTGATCTTCTCGACAATATGATAATAAGTCTTCTTTGTAACCCGTGTATGCAGCAGAGGAACCCCAAGCTAATTGCCCAAATTATGGGTAAGTGAAAAAAAACCACTCTCCTTGCTGATATCCTGGGTTGCGGCTTGAGAAACATTCTTCGAACAGAAAATACGAGTTTTGACCGAACTAATCTTCTGACCCAAAGAGGCACAGACATTATTTAGACAATCCAAGATCACTCTGATTTGATTTACTGACGCTTCCGCAAAGAGTACAAGATCATCCGCAAATAGAAGATGCGATAATGCAGGGCCATTTCGACCAATTCGGATCGGCTTCCATTTACCATTTCCAACTTTAACATTAATTAAATGCGCCAATCTTTCAAGACACAAAACAAAAATGTAAGGTGATAGTGGATCACCCTGTCGGACCCCTCTAGATGGCTTGAACTCCTCTGTAGCTTCCCCATTCCATAATACCTGCATGGATGCGGAGCATATATATATATATTTCATAATAACATCAATCATACCTATAGGTAATCCAACATCCACCAAAATGAAAAAAATCCCATCGAAGTCTATCATAGGCCTTCTCGAGGTCCACTTTCATAGCCATCAAACCCTTCTTCTTATCTTCTAGAGTGAGCTAATTTTCTTACGTTAGATGGTCGGCTTTCGTCTTCAGTTCAAGTAGAGCTTGAGTATTTCCTAGGTCCTAGTTCAAGTCGAGTTTGACTCCTATTCTGAGAAGAAATCAGAAGTAGCCTTCAATGGTGAGGCCCGCCCCTACTATTGGTCTAGTGGGGTGAGCGTAGGGAGAGTGGGAAAGGGGCTCCTTGCGCTTTTAGAGGAGACCCACAGGGAACGAGCGAAAGACTTGTAGAGGTAGAGAGAGGGTTAGAGCGGATGGAGCGAGCTCCCTAAAGGACCAGACCATTTCATCCCTCTACTTGAAATCGAGTTACTTCGTCCCTTACTTTCCAGTGACTTTCATCCCTGGTCCTATCGGACCAGCTACTTCATCCCTGGAACGATAGCTAGAGAAGTAGAGAGCTAGAGGGGAGGAGGTTGCTCGTAGATCAACTCGACCGGAGCGTAAGAGCTACGTTTACGAAGCGAAAGCTATAGGAAGGAAGGAGCTCAAGACTTGGAGCGAGTAAAGAGAGGTTGAGAGGAAGTGAAGCTGATAAGTGATAAAGTAAGCAACTCTTAAACGATAGAGTTCTCATTAGAGCTGAACTAAGGTCTGGAAGGAAATTCTCCTAACCGTTGGACTACAAAGGCAAAGGCTTAGACAAAGGCATGGACTCAGGCTCTGGACAAAAAGGCCTTTTATCCAGTCTTTCACTAATCATTCGATAGGAGAGAAACTTTCTTTCGAAAGTGGATCCGCCTAAAAAGATAAGGTATGTAACTCCCCTCGGACTATCGGGAGAGTTGAACGTAGTCCATCCTTGCGGTACAAGAAATTAAGTCCATACTCAAGTCAAGAGCTCTAAGGCAAAATGAATTGTGTAGATAGATGTCCCATATAACCCATACTCCCCGGGGTCGGGAACGAAAGCTTTCTTATGTGGGCAGAGACCTCAGGATCGACCATAACTGAAGGATCCTCTGGTTCGACATTCTATCTCTCTGGGTGCTCTTACAATCTAAGACATTTGTTTTCATTCCCCCGGTGGGTGGATTGTCTGGGCCAGCCGATATCTCTTCATTCGGACCAGGAGAGAGAAAGTAAGTGTTTTTAACCATTATGCCTTCAAGAGCCTTTATTGGGACATCGCCAGGCCAGGTGACATCTAAGGAAGATTGACCACCGTCGATTCCTAGATGCTTTGAATAGCTATCTTTCGTACCGTCGATTGAAGACTAGGCGTCGAATGTCCTCTTTGGATCTTTGATAGAAGAAGCTGCTTACTCGGATTCATGCCCATAAAGAGTAGAAGATTCAGCGCAAGTGCAAGAACAGGTTTCACAGTTAAGAAAGGTAGAGATTCATCCCCTGCTCTTGTTCGAGAATCCGCATCAATAGATGAGAGGATTGAGCTTCCAACAGCCTACGAGTGCAAACAGTCAATTTCCCATCATTTGCACTGGGAATGGAAATGAAAAAGGAATTTCTAGATCTAGAATCAGATGAATGTGCAACAGTCAATTTCCTCCCTCATAGCCTAGTTGTCCACTAGAAGCAGCCTTTTTTACTATACGCTATTTGGCCTGAAAAGAAAGAACCTATCCGTCGCAAACAATGAAAAGACTGTCTTTTTGTCAAAAATGTAATTTTCGGATATCCTAAGAGCCTAGTCTTGCAAACGAGATGAGATGGATGGACTACGAAGAGAAAGGGCACTAATCTCATTCATGGGCAGAAGTTCCTTGTCCAATTTAAACTACTGAAGAAGTAGCGATTCCCTGCACTCCGAAGAGTAGTCTTCCATTAAGAGTCTCTCTTTCAGGCTTTTCTGTGGGAAGACTTGAAGCTGTTGGCATTCCCCTATGTAGAGACAGTTTTAGCAATAGCTAGATTCTCAAGCTCTGATTCACTTGCACCCCTTCTTCTTGAAATGGCATTAGCTGCTCCTTCTATGGCATCCTCTTAGACTATTTCTATTCCATCAAAGATCCAAGCAAGGGATTCTGTAAGAACAAGACAAGACCGCTTACGCCGACATAAGATATGTCACTTCCACTTCCTTTAGGAGATGCTTTGAAGAGACAAAAGAGAAGGCTTATAGAAAAAATGGATCCTTTTGATGCCGCATATCGTCTTTTGCATTCGATGCTTCCTGTACTGATACTGATACCTGCCATCCATATCCATACGTGCCTGCTACTGGTGCATGAATCCGATTCGGGGATATCGTATCTTCTTTTCTTTCTTATGCTTATGTTGGCATATTTTAATATGAATTAGCCATATCGGAAATACCCGGCAAGCTCCGCATCTAGGATTCTGTCAGAACACCCGGCAAAAGGCGATCCTTAATAGCCTAATTTTCGATTCAGTCTGGTATTCCAGAATAGCCTAAGGGGCGTAGCGGTAAGATCAATTTCTTTTGACTCTTTCGAGAAGGGGAGAAGAATGTCACAAGTTGAGGAGATTTTTTTAAAAGAAAATCCTGATCTTTTCTATCTGCTTGAAGTAAAAAGGCTTCTGGCAACGATTGAACCAGGTCGCAGGGAACTTTATAATCTGGGGATATCATAGTCAAGGTAAAGTAGCCAAGCGCTCAGTTAGAACAAAATTAGTACTACTCTAACGACTATGGACAGGCTCCTTCCTCATTAACAGAAACTGGACTCGTACTAGACGAAAGATAAGCCGGCAGGCAAGAGATAAGAAAAAAGGGTGAAATAGCAGACTAAGCCACTCTTACTACCTGTATTCCTACCGGCATAGGAAATCCATTAACTATAAAAGATATCACAATAGGAAAAGCAGGGAGATAGAATAGGAGTAAGATAGTGTAGGACTTAAAGGCTGAACTCTTCTTTCCTGCTATTATAGCAGCGTTACAGAATGAATGGTCAATCCATTTCCCTGCTCCTTAAAAAAATCCGGTCTTAGAGAAGAAGGCCAAGGCCGTCGAAAGCCTCTTTGAGACAAATCCGCTAATTCTGTAAGAGTGTAGCCCAACCAACTTCTCAAGGGAAGGAACTTCTTTCCCATTTCCATTTACAAAAGCGCTAGACCCCTGGTCCTTTACTTTAATCAACAAGGCTGCTTTCCCTGCTAACCCTTCTGGGGGATACGGTAAGCACGTCCAGTGTAGTTCCAGTGTAGTTTACCTATATATTGGGATCCAGTTACAGTATAAGACGGGAGCCTGCTTAGTGGAAACAAAAGGGCAAGCCGACTCTTTGGCTCAAGCCCTGGAGAGGCTTTTGTCTGCTTCATCGACAGATGCGGTTTTGATCGAGCAAAATGACATCCAGCCTGATGTGAGAGAAAGAGCAGTGGATGAGTGATTCCCAGATGAGGACACGGCCTGATTGAGAAGGACTTTCAACTAACTCAAAGTGATGGAACAAGACAGTACCGACGGGCTTTGAGCTAGTAGATAAGAGAGAGACTTTCTTTTCCTTCATTGACCCGGATCTAAATTAAGTCAAGTGGTTATAATTTAAAATCTCTCTCGACTCTTAGGAATTGAGTTCCCGGACTCACTGAGTGAGAACTGCCCGGTTCTGGGCCTCCTGTGGCACCAACTGGTAAATGAAGGAGAGAATCATACGTGACACCGGACTGGACTATCATCCGATGAGGCAAAAGGAACATCTCAAGTAGATGAGAAAGGTCAGCGACAGCGGACGCTACTCTAACATCATTCTATAGCTTCAAAGCAAGAGGCCTTGACAGAGATCAGGGCACAATGGACTTCGATTTTCGGTGTTACACCTAACCTAATAAAAGGAGTTTGTGGGAAAGGGCTACGGGGGTTGTCTAATCATGGGTCTCAGAACCAGCGATGAAAGCAATGGGAGAATCAAATTAAGAACAAGTAGAAGGATTGGACTTTGTGAACCAGTGGGAGATCGTATCGGTGCTATGTTGTTAGGAGGTCGTAAACAAAGGGCTAAGAGCCTTAAGCCCGTCCAAGAGAAAGAAAGATATTCGGTTCTGCAATGATGCGTCTTTTCAAACCAAAGAAAAGACAACCCATAAACCAGCCTTACTGACCGGACCTAGGCTTGACCAAAGATTACTAGATTCCCTTGTGGAGTAATGTTCTCCATAATGCCAAGGTTGATGAAAGTCTTCTCTCACGCCTAGATAGGAATGGGAAAGCACACCCGCGATTCAATCAAACATCAGCGCTGCCACTTGAATAGGATTGGTTCATCTCATACCTTCCCGCTACACCGCCCCCATTCAGTGGTTCCCTGCCCGACCCAATCTTATGGAATCTTCCTTCTTGTCTCCAAAGGGCTTGCCTTACCCTGCCATGCAAGCAATTCAATCAAACCAGTAGGAAGTAGTGGTCGCTTTTTATGCAACCGAAGATGTAAGGATCAGTGATGGACACAGCGAAATTAGGATAAGCAACAAAAGAGACGGCTCCATTTGCCAGAGATGGCTGTACTCTTGCGATGATAGCATCGTCGAAGGTATTCCACCAACGATCTAGGACACAAAGAATGCTGCCAGTCTTTACGCCGACCCTAGTAAATGGTAAATGGGAGGATGGCAACCTGTATTGCTTTCATTGCGACGATAGAATAATAATTCAATGGAGGACTTCCTGTGCCAATCATTCAAGTGGTGATCTGGCATCGTGAGCAGAAGTCGATAGAGGAACGAGGCAGCCGAGGTAGGCTACTAACTTGCTCGTTAGAAGTAGTTAACGAATGGAAATAAGGCCATTCGATGTCTATAAGTGAAGATTGGATGGATGCCCGCTCTTTGGGTATGCTTTCAAAAGGGCTATTTTCATGCGTGCTGGTGTTCGTGGTCTCTTGGTTTTTCTGTTCTCGTGGGGGAAGGCGGGTTAGAGCAACACTGCTCTTTTTTATTTAGCAACTGCCGCACTGCTTATTGAGGATATTCTTGACTTTCTTTCCGCTGTAGCTTAGTTCTGGATAGATGGGTTGGGTTAACACAAAAGTACGCCCACGCTCTGAGAGTGACCCGACCTTGGCACGTTCCTTCACTCAGCAATAGCGCCCCTACTCTTAACAAGTACGCTTCCCGCTTACTCTAATTCCCAAGCTGGAAACATCCAGTTGCTTATTATAGGATAGGATGCACTTCCCGACCGGTGAAAGGAAACAGCGAGATCTCCTTTCCTGTAGGCTTCTCCTGTGCTTAGTTCACCTAGCAGGGAAAGAAGCGGAGCCGTGCAAGTAACATCGTGAGCGTGAACAGAGGTTATCAAGAGTTAGCTTGGGAACATGCCAAGCCCTTAGCCTTAGTTGGAAGCTAAACCAAAGCTAAGCTTGTAGGCTCGTAGAGAAAGCTATTGTGCAGGTATACCCACAATCCATGTTCCTGAACAGTCTCGTTCGAACATCTGATTCACCTTAGGGCGGACACTTCACTTCAAGCTTAAACCTCCGTCTATGATCGGCTTGCTTTCTCGGTATCGTGAGTCTAAACTCTTTAAGCCGGCTAACTAATAGATAGAGATATAGCTCAGTAAACACGGGAATCACTATCGCCTTCGGCTTAAACACGGCTACGCTTCGCTCTTTTTAACTATCGCTAGTCTGTAGTCTGTGAAAGAAGATTGCAATTTCTGGTCACTTTCAGTCTAACCCGGATTTACTTAGTTAGTCGGGACTTGCTTCTTAGCGTGTAGTGGATCAACCAGGCTAGCTTTCCTATAGTAGAGCGCGGGGAGAGTGACCATCAGGGCCTTGAATAGGGTGTGCCTTTTTTTTCTGTACATTTTTTATGAGGAGTACTCTTGAATGTACTATACAATAGGTTCTCAGTGCCCTAAGATCCCAATCCCAGATCGAGTTCCAATCGCAGAATTGTTCTCAAGCGAATGGCTTTTACTCAACCTCAATTCATTCAGTTAGGACCTCCCTTTATGTCATTTCTTTCCTTGCCAGCGTGAGGAGTCAGATCAGATTCTAGCACTTGCATGGAATCTGGGATAGTGGCTATTGGTAGCCTCTCTTGGCATGAGCACTAGCATCTTGCTAACATCGGCTTTTTCCTCCGACTAGAAGGGGATCTTGTTCATGGCGGATTCAATCTCCTCAAATGTGGCTTTGGCTTCAGCTATCTCATTCGTTCTTTTTTATCTTTTGATTGGTAAGTAGCCCTTTTCGGGTTAGTTGAAAGACCAAGAATGGCCTCTTTGAAAGAAGACGACAAACATGCTGGGAAGGAAAAGGAAGGAGATGTGGCCTAAGTAGGTACAACAAAAGGTACTAGTATGGGCGCAATATGCGATTGGAAGCTCTTCTTTGGCAGGTTTCATGATTTGCTAATCCGATCTTGTAAGTTGGCTTATCTTAGGCCACCGACTGAGACGATGGCTTGAAACCCGGGTAGAAATAAGACCAATCGAAAACCTTGGAAGCAACAAATCGCGGGGCGTAAGCTGTTGAATAAGCTGTGGGTCTTGAGGCAAATGTGGCATCTTCTGAACCACCGTAGTTAGGGGGAAAAAGCTCATCTTTTTTCAATGCAACCAGAGGGCTCTTAGTACGCTAACGCTACTACCTGCCTAGTAAGAGGATGTTTTTTGGTTTATGTCGTCCAAAGAAAGGGCTTCCCTATCAGCACAAAGAAGAAATTCAATAAGAGAGGATTGGATTTCATCAAGAAAAGACAAAAACCGCATTGAGTGGGGCCTGCCCTAAAATTACCCTTACAGAGCTTCTCTATCAAGAACTGCTAGTTGGTGGTTGAGGAGTAATAGGTTCCGCATAAGCTACATTTCGTGGGGGAGGCACCTATCCAGTACTTCCGAACTCGTCTTTCATCTACAGACATTGGGTCGCTAAAGCCAATAGTTCGGTGTCCGGGCAACAACCACTCATCTTTGGTTGCAGCTTCGGCTGAAGCCTATGCTTTCAGTTCAGTTCTATTCCTTGGTTCTCCGGTTGATTGCCCAGCCCGCGTCATACCTTAAAAAGCTTTGGAACGGCAGTTTCACTTACTTCTCACGGACATTGGACCTTCTTCAAACTGGCCTTTGAACTTTAGCAAAGAGTCTATTGGATAGAACGGGGAGCTATTTGCTAATCGAGGGCTTCACTTCCCTGCTCTGGTTCAAGACTAGCTAGGTATCCTCCTCAGTATCGTTACCACGCTAGCTTGAATAGTCTCAGAGCTTGGCTACGATTGCCTCGAAGGAATGCAGAGCTGTCTTATAGTAGCGAGCACTCCCCTTATGAACCTTAAACCAGAGGACAGAAAGAAAGCAAAAGGAGAAGGAAGAGAAGGGATTAATAGATGTTATCCTACTAGCAGTGACTAGAAGGAAGGGAGCCAAGTCACTAACTAGAGGAAGGGTCTACGATTGCCGGGTCGTGTTCGTGAACCTATAAAGAACTTTTAGAATTGCTTACACTCCTCGGAAATTACTGAAAGACTGGCCTACGACCCCTCACAGAAAAAGGGTCTCTGCTTAAAGGAATTTCAGATAAGTCTTTGGGCGTACTTTGACGAGGGGTGACAACTCCTTCTTTCTATTCTATAGAAGTGCCAATAGCCAATAAAAGAGAAAAAATCTATATATTAAAATAGAGGGATTCTTAGTCTAGTCTAGCGCGTAGTTTCAAAGAATTAAATTAAGAGAATCCGCGATCTATGCCTTACGAACGTCAACCACCTCTTTAAGGTCTTCAGTAGTTAGGGGACGCGGAGCCACTGTTATCTCCTCTTAGCGAGTATGGTACCCACTCCTCTTATTGGCTGGGGATGTACACAGCAGTCGAAGCAACGTATAATAAGCGTCGATCGCGATACGCCTTCGATCACCCGGATAGATTGAGTCAAGTAATGGCAGCCACTGAGAGCTTACCTTAACTGGCATGACATTTAAAGAAGGCTACGTCTAGACCTGAAGAATCCCTGAGTCTTCCGGTCGAGGCATATTATCTAAGCAACTCTCCTAGTGCTTAGTGGGCCAAGTGTATTTTCTTTTAGTTAATCTACCCGTTTTACGGTCGGTTTCTTATTATCCTTCGCTTGTAGCGACTGAATCTTGTTTCCGATACAGCACCATTGATTGGTCTATTGGCAAAGGAAACCCGGGAATTAAAGATTTTGTTCTGTCCGGAGGACATTTATTATGCTGTCACTACTGCTTGTCAATTTTAATTGCATCAAAGCTCTCGTTCGAACTTCATCTACGAGAATTCTAAACAAGAACTCGAGACTTGAAATGAATCCAAGTGGAGGTTCTTTCTCAGGGCGTAAGGAATAGCACGCAAAAGACAGCCTGGAAAGACAAAGACAGGATTTCTTAATAAAAGGTGGATGAGCGGTAATGGCTGGGGAAGGGGGCAAGTACATCCTTTTGTTCTCAGTTCGTGGGAATTGCTTCCATCACTAACCAGTTCAGCTCGGCTGGTGGGCTTTCGTGTTCTAACCTCGAATCCGGACCTGTTCGACAAGACCTGATCCATCAACAAACCTAGGTCCAATATTTGCTTGTACGAGCTAGCCATCAACAGACGGACATCCTTTTACCGCAGCCTTCCCCTATTGGGCATAGCCTTTTCTCCGTTAGGCTCCTATAAGGGCGGGTATGAGAAGGGTCCCCTTCTCCCTTGTCAAAGCTTAGTTATCCGTGAATGAGAACTCGTTTTGCTTGTTGGCTGGTAGCTCCATGGTTGGTTAGCTCGAAAGCGAGTTTTGACTCTTTGATCGTCGAGGAATAAAGGTGTGATTACCTGAGGTGAGGTTGACCTTCTTTCTGCCCTAGAAGAGGTCTAGTTTAGGTCAGTGCTCTATTTTTCTAGAAAATATCTTTTTTGAGGCAATACCTATGAACTTAGCTCGGACTGAATCCGCATCCGCCTCTGTAGCTCTTCTATAAGAGCGGACCTTTTTCCAGTCCTATTCTTTCCTCTTATGTTCCTTTTGGAACACCTCATGTTGGGACGTCTGCACCTCTTTCTATTTTGAGACGACCACAGGTTCCACCAATCCTGCTCTATCCAGTTTGAGGTCGTCTGAACCTGATACCCTGCTCCAGATTCAACTCTGCTCCTACATCAAATCCTTCCTCCTCCGTAGTTCACGTTCATAGAGGGAGACTTCCCAAACGAAGACTCCAGGTCACTGAAACGAACACAAGGCTTTAGCAAGCCACCCAATGTAGGACGAATTACCTCCCATCCGTTCTAGCTACTCCACACTGGCCTTAAAAGCGCCTACTTTTCTTTCTTCACAGAGATGTAGAAAGTTTGATTGAATTGCGTATAGAAAGAGAGACATGCTTTTTTTTGTAAACAGGGGACATAGACCCTTCCTCGGAGACTTGCCCCCATTGATTAGCCCGACCCAATTCCAATTCAAGTTCTTATTCACTGGAAATGCTTCCTTTATTGGAGCTGGTAATGGAAATGCTGAAGTTTTAGCTTGTGTTTTCCTGTCTTCTCTGCCTTGCCCACTCCACCTTATTTGCTGGAGGGAGGATACGATTGTCGAAGCTGAAGTCCCATTCAATTCATATAACTTCGCCTACTACCCTCTTACTCGCACGCCTACCAACTAGAATGAGGACAGTCAGACTAACCCAAAAAAAGAAATCACTATCACTCGAGAAACCGGCCCCTTTTTCTGTCTTTCTTGCTTGATTCGTCTTTCATCTCTGTGTCTTATCCGGATGGAATGTATACTATCTCCCTATCGGACTAAGGGTTTTGATCGAATATTCCTCTCTCTACCTGAATTCAATCAGTAAGAAAAAAAATATGGAATAAAGAGTTTCATTCCATAAAACATGTTCCACAGGGCACCTGTTCAATAAATCAGGAAAAAGCGAAGCGCTTACAGAGAGAGACCGACCTCCGTAGTTGACTCTGAATCCTAGGCTAAGGAAAGGGGAAGCGGGTTTAGTCAAGAAGTAGGCGTGGGTAGGGGGTAAGTGTCAATCTCATCTTTCTTTTTTTGCATTACGCGGTTCAGCACTCTCCCTTCACCTTGAACCACAGCGCTACTGTGATTGACAGACATGAGACCCCTATCGATGGATCGGATCAAACCCCTTCTGCTGCCTGATACCAAAGGTGCCGAAGAAAGCTTGTGGATGAAGTCCGTTGTCCCGAGCGAAAGGATCGATAGTTTGACTTGAGTGGTCCCCCCTTCGTTCGAGTGAAACCTAGGAAAAATCAAATGAATTACACCAGCTAGGACCACTAGGCCGAGAAAGATGCCATCTTGTAGTAACCCTTTTATATCTAACTCTGTTTCCGGGAAGTAAGCTATCTTGGGTTATTCTTTTATGAATGAGTCTCTTTCCCGCTAGCCGGAGCTAAGATTTGAATGCTCTTTTTACCATTCCTCCTATCCCGTATTCAATCACGAAAGCCAGCTGACAAAGAGGCAAGGGCTAGTCATACCATTCTCTAACAAAGAGAAAAAGGAAAGAGCTCTACGACTGAAACAAGAATCACAGCCGGAATGGAAATAATCGAACTTAAAGTTTTTCCTCCACCTCAAAGAATCTTCCCTAGCCCTAAAGAAAATGGCAAGAGTCTTTACTATTTTAGCTCAATCTTTCTCTTGCTCATGCTCCAATCTGATGGTGTTAGAACCTTGGGGCTACCTATCTTGAAGCCAATCCATTCTGGAATGCGCGCACAACACATGTTGAAATTCCACCTTTTCAGATACAAGGTGGTTTGATCTTTTCTTATATAAGAAAGATTCTCCCTTAGAGCTGCATTGCATGGTTTTCATGTGGTTAGTTATTAGGTGGAGAAACTGAGTGTGGGAAAGCTTTTCCGAGAAAGTCATTCATTCTCTGGCTTGAAATGACTACTTCAAATTTAGGTTCTTTCCATTCTCACTCACTGGAGAAGCATTGGCAACTTACCCGCAAATCAAATTCATAATTGGGAATAGATGGACTCTCTCTAGGACCTATTTTACTGACAGGATTGATCACCACTTTAGCTACTTTAGCGGCTCGGCCAGTTACTCGGGATTCCCATTATTACATTTTCTGATGTTAGCAATGTATAGTGGTCAAATAGGATTTTTTTCTTCTCAAGATCTTTTACTTTTTTTCATCCTGCGAGAGTTAGAATGAATTCCCCTTTATCTACTTCTATCCATGTAGGGGAGAAAGAAAGAAAGATCTGTATTCAGCATTTTATGAGCTTTACAGGCCCGTTGAAGTCCCCGAAAAAAGGGGAAAAATGGGGCTATAAGTAGGCCGTTTGCTATTGCTATAAGGGTTGCTCGCCTTTATACGGCTTGGCTTCGCTATCGCTCATGACTTGTATTGTGGTCGGCCTAAAGACTAGTATTCCTACCATACCAGAATGCCTATTATCTAGTGCTAGAAGCTTCGCCATAAGCAAGCAAGACGAGGTCGCTCTGCTTCGTAGACAAGGCTCGTTCCGTACTTGACTTACGAGCTCGTGTAGTACTCGCCCCTCTCTCTAAAGGGGCTTATGCACTCCACTCGCTGTCTACTAAACAAGCGTTAGAGCGAGCGAGCGAAGCCTTCAATTTAGTGGCTTCCCCCCTTTTCCCTCACCCTACTCTTTCATTTCCGCTTAAGCTTCCCCGGTTTGGTTGGTTTGGGGGATTAATTGATTGGATACCCGAGAACCATAATCTTTCCTAGGAACAGCTTCTACGACGATAGATAGGGGTCAGGTTTGTTTGGCATCTATGCCCCCTGCCCTCCAAATAGTATGGGAGCCTTTCAGCTCGTACTGCTCACACTCCTAGATCTTCACGGCACCTCCTCCACCATAGTGTGAGCTGGGAGCAGCTCCGAAAAGCGAGGCCTACTTTAAAATTAGCTTTCAACAACGTCAACAACACCACGAAAAAAGTAAACTATGGTTGCCCACTGATCTGATCATAGGTGAAATCCAATCCCTTCACTTCGCGCCAGGCTTGGAAACCGTAAGTCAGGCTCCCTTCGCCTTTCGGAAGCGAGAAAGCGAGCAGCCCTCTGAAGATCTATGAGCAACCTGATTTACAATCAGCCTGCCTAAGATTGTAGGGGAGCACCCTGATCGTTCCGACCACTTCTGATCAAAGATCAGCCTGATCTACGACCACCCTAATCTACGAGCACTTCTGATCTTCAATCAGCCTGCCTAAGATCGTAGTAGAGCACCCTGATTTACAATCAGCCTGATCTACGAGCACTTCTGATCTTCGATCAGCCTGATCTACGACCACCCTTTCCCCTTTCTCTAATAATAAGGGCGTTAAGCATAGCTCCAACCTATACAAGGGGCAAGCCAAAACCAGCGGAAGGCTTGGCTTGAAAGCTTACCTTATTATTATTCAAAGGGGAGCTTCTTCTTTTTATTATTCTAATTTTTATACTAAAAAACAAGGTGCTTAACGCCCTACTCCCCAACAACTACAAGGGTGCTTGCTTGCTGGCATCAAAGCCCTTCATTATTATTAGTAAGATGGGGCGGAGGGCGCACAACCCCTTCTCTGCTCCTTTCCTGAGCCTTTCCCTGATCTACGAACACCCTGCCCGCCCTTCTCTATTTTGAGGGATCCCTCATATTGAGGATTCCAGGCTTCCCGGACTCGTAACAGACGGCTAGGAACAAAAAGAGGGTCAGTAGTCTTTGCCGTTGCAGGTCCTTCTCCTTCCGCTGAGACGACCCTTTTTCTTTTTTGTTTTGTTTGTTCACCGCGGCACAAAAGAATGAAGAAGCTGGAATAACTCAGAAAGAGAGTGGCGCCTAGCCGTTGAGAGCGTCTGTTGTCTTTGTAGAGAAACAGTACGATCTTGGACTGGCCCTCTTCGCATGACCTAGAAAGAAAAAGAAGTCCGTGCTACTATAAGGCCTCTAAACTCCTCCCTCAGGACACTGTTGCGTTGCCCATGGGGACGGGGTAGCCCCGACTTCCATAGGTCCTTGGTTCGACCTCCTAATGAGAATTGAGGTCCTTGCGCGGGCGTCTCATCCCTAAGACTTGCTTGCTCTTTATGGAGTGCCCTGTGGTTCCTCGAGTGCCAGCCGCAGAGAGGAATGTCATCAACTAGGGCGCTATTGGCCACTAACCACTCGCTCGCCGACCGCTCGGGCTCCGCGTTTCAAGTTCGTTATCCTAACCGTCTCCTCTGCTCCACCGGGAGCCTGGCCCCTTCTTCTATCTTATCTACTGCCTTGCTCCTCGGCTCCCTACAGCTCCAGCCGCTCGCTGTAATAGCTTGCTTCTCGGGTGGCTTGCACCCCGGGTGGTGCGGCTGAGCCAGAGTGGGCTCAGCAGTCGGCCTATGTTTCCGGGCGCACGCGTAGAGGCATGATTAGTTCCATGAATCTCACTGCACTGACCATAGTAAACTCCTTCTCGTTGTACCGAAATAGAGGTCTGATTTGAACGACCAGGTACAACATCACATTTGACACCTGAGGAAGGTACAGCCCAACTATGAGGTACATCAGCAGGTGTTACAATAATACGTAGATTAGTTTTGGCTGGTACAACCACTCTATTGTCCACTTCTAATAAACGTGATTGACCCAATTCTGGATCATCTTCTGGAATCGTATAACTGTCAAAAGTGAGTGACTCTTCATCGGAACTGTTATAGTCCGAATACTCATAAGGTTGGGTCGACGCCCGCCTCCCCCCAAACTGTACTTGCAAGTTTCCCCGCAAAAAGCTCTCTACGCCTACTCTTAGAAAGAGCACTCTTTTTTCTTTAGTTAGGGTAGTTCTCCCGACCGTAAGACCCTTTATGAGTAAGGGGAATCGAAGGCCGGGGAAAGTTTATTGGCTACAGGGGACCCTTTTTCACCCAGCCCTACCTACCCTACCCTATGTATTCGAGGGGGAGGCTGGAACCGAAAAAGACCTGGTTCCACACACATGAGACACGCAGAAGGTATGGGGCGACCAGTTCACCACGGAAAGCAAATTAGATCCTATCCTATAGTTATCTTCTTTGTTCGATAAATGCGCAGTGGAAAGGGATGCTAGCCGGCTCGGCGAAGTTGTAGGCCCCAATAGATCAGATTCAGAGTGATTCCTCACCTATCCTGTCAGGGGCCCAGTTGAACGCTCGAGTATAGATTCCCTATGCTCATGTGAACGGTCGGGGCCGGCCGGCCCGTAGATCTAAAAGGATCCATCCATAGGCCTGACCGGATATCGTTTGTCCATGAACAAAACAAAAAAAAAACAAAGTAGGTTTTTAGTAGTAGTTCATGAGACCTCGAATTCCCACGTTCCAGCGTGCATTATGCCAACAGGTCCCACCCCCAACTCTAGCTGAGAAGTTGAGTCACCCTTCTTTTTTTTTTTTTCGTTACAGCAAGTAAGTTACGAGGCGCTCCAGACATGTTCGGGCGTGAACTGAGCTTCCAACAATAAGATCCTACTACTGCTCATTCCAGCGGATGGGACGCTTTCCCAGTTTCACGTACTTTTATTTTTTATCACCAGAATGCATGTGAAAATCAACTAACCGGCCGGTGGGTGATTCTGGTTCTATCTCCACTTGATCCCAGTTTCCATTCCCCTTTCTTTAGGAGGCAAGGTTCGGGTCGGAGGGACGGGGCGAAGCGCTCCGTTGTTCACCGCTAATTTATAGTACAAGTCTATCAGAAGTGCTTTCGGTTTTGTTTTAGTATGGTCCAGATCGTCGGAGCCCGGAGCCAGGTGATACCGCGATGGATTGAGCGGGGCGGGGAGGTGCGAGCTTCCACTCGAAAGCCTTTCGGTCACTCGCATTAGGGCATTCCGATCGCTTCTCATACTACTCCCTCGCCCCTGACTGGAAAGGAGACATACGACATAGTTAGTCAGCCCTATTCATTCCATTCCTGAAAGGAGCAAACTGAAAAAGCCCTTTCCCCTTTCTCTAATAATAAGGGCGTTAAGCAACCGGCTCATCTTTCTTTTTTCAGAAAAAGAATAGAATAAAGAAAGATATAGTCTATATCCTGTATCGATCATAGGATCACTTTATGAATAGGTCGATTCTCTGTGACCTCCCACCGTTCACGACATCCCTTGCTTCTCGCTGCGAACGGCTCCTCGGTGGAGGAGTAGAAGCGCTGGTCCCCTTCGGTCAAGTTACTTAACTGTTGTTACCTACCGTAGGACCTCCGTCCCCGAAGCGAAGAAAGAGGAGCAGGAACAATAGGTTGTCCTCTCCCGGCCCAGTAGTTCCGCAACTACTACCGTGGTTGTTGCCAACGGGGATCCCCCATTCCGAAAGGTTACTAGGCCGACCGTTAGGTCCAAAGTTGTATGCCACTGCTATGGTGCCGATAGATTCACTACTTCAGCGCCGTTATCGGACATTGCAGGCTGAGCATCTATTTCTCGTATATCGCTCCACACCGAGAAGAGGGATGTGTACCTCCAGCAACAACAAGAATGGAACCATAGGCTCCTATGCTGGGAGCATTTCGGGGTATAGGTCTAACCACCTCAACTCCCCATTTCTGGCATGCTATAGTTATTAAAGTCTCTCGATGACGGGAATGGGAGATTACCGGTAAGCCAGATGCTTCGCGAACCATATTCCACTTTAAGGCATTTCGTTGCACTTAAATCACCCTCGTGAAGAGGCGCACTCCATTACCATTGATGTCCAATAGCTTTGATAGTAATGGCAGGATCTACTACTACCTCGTCCATTGAGTATAAGAGAACAAATGATGGTATAGCAATGAACATCGGGATGATACTAGGAAATATGGTCCGAAGAATCTCGATAGTAGTTCCATGAACAATTCTTTGCGGGATTGGATTTTTTTTATAGTGGAAATGCCATAAAGCGCGAACCAAGATCCGTGATACGAAAACCAAAATGAGAATGAGGAAGAAAAAGATATCGTGATGTAAGTCCATTACTCCTTGCATTATAGGTGTTGCTGCGTCTTGAGATCCTAATTGCCATGGTTCCGCTGCATCACAAGGAGCAATTGTGAGGAATAGCCATTCTAGAACAATCATTTGGT
Organism: Vitis vinifera; assembly: GCF_030704535.1. Lineage (NCBI taxonomy): Eukaryota > Viridiplantae > Streptophyta > Magnoliopsida > Vitales > Vitaceae > Vitis > Vitis vinifera. Next base: position 17,781,201 of record NC_081814.1, read on the forward strand.
TTGGTTCATTCTTTGACTGCTCTGCTCCCCCCCAAAAAAAGAGAGACTTGTCGGAAATAGCCGGTTGGGTTGGTCCGACCAAGAAAGGCATGGGAGTCTTTGGGCATTGCTTGGGCGCTTGGGCCGAGTTAAGTAAAGACTGGCTACCTACTGATCGTAGACCACTAAGATCTACGAGCACCCTCACTGCACACTTTTTATATCTCTGTCTCCATTATCGGCTGCATGCTCTAGTTATGAATCGGAGATAGAACAATGGGGAAGTTACAATACCGAATCCACTATTACAGTAATTTCTTTTTGATGTCGAAACGGTCTTTATCTTTTTTTTGGGCAATGACTTTCTAATATATTGGGCCTATCCCCTTCCTTATTTATATACATTCTTTATATACATTCTTTTTGTACTAGCTTATCCGGTGCAGTTTATGACACATGAGAAAGGATTCCATCGCCTAAACGGCTCTATTTGGGTACGTCCTTTAACGGTCGAGCCCGAACAGCAACGGGAGAGGAAGGCTCTATGTCCATGAGGTCTCGAGCCGCTTTTTAATCGCCCCTTTATCCGGTCTTGCGAACTCCTTGCTTTTTTGAAACCATATCTATAAAACATTCCGATTCCAGAACTAGGCTGGGTCAAATACTATACTAAACGTTCGGCTAGGAATGAAGAAGCCGTAAAGCCCCTCGACAGCCATAGAGGGAGATTTTAGCATAAAGAACGATATTGATGATCCAAAACTTTTTTAATTTAAAGAAGCAGCTGATCTACGACCACCCTTCTCATTCTTCAGAGTCCGCTAATCGGAGAACTCATATATATATTACCGATGAAGGGATTAAACCGGTAACCCTCTCTGAAAAAGATGTTAAATGTTTGCTTGTTTTTAAGCGCTGTTGGGCACAGTAGGAGTCGATCTTTGCAAATTGCCATAAATTTGCTTGGAAGTTTCCATCTCTCTGTCCCTATCTCCATTTAGATTAGAGCGAAGAAGTACCTATTGGTCAAGCCAGCTCCCCTTTATCTATCTTCCCCAATTTAGCAGGCAGGATCGAAGGGGGTCGTTCCCTTCTCCTTATGAGATCTTTCAGAATATCTCCTACATATAGTACCATATGAGTGAACATTGGGATGATCGTCCCCGTTTCAAGTAGAACCGATTCCCCTTCGCAGCCTCCGTGGGCGCCCAATCAAATCACCTGCTAGACTGGCCTCCAAGCTCGATCTCTATGTAGCTATGAGAGACTTTCCATCCGCTTTACCCGTCTACATTTCCGAAAGGTAAGGCCTGGTTAAGAAAGAGAGTAATACCTACGTTTCGGATACGCCTAACCCAACCACATGAATATACTAGGGCACAGGAACCCAACAATTGGTTGATCGCTCTCCCGCTTCTACGAGGTTTATAAAACAAAATAACCCTTCCACTTATCTATTTCCAAATCAATGCTTACGATTTGAATAGCCGAACCTTCCATTCCAAAGAAAAGAGTAGATAGGTGCGGATAAGGCAGATAGGGAAAGGGCTTTCTATTTATATAAGAAGCCTGTTGTTTGGCCTGGCTCTTCTAGTAGTACTAATGGGCGCACTTTAGAACAAGATCAAAGTAGGCTTCCCTCATTCTATCTAATTAATACGGAATGCCCCCTCTTTCTTATAGGAAAGACTTTATTCAATAAACAGAACCGCCTTTCTTTGTATTTCGTATACCAACCTCCGGGGATTGATTGGTGGAGCATCCCCTTTTAGGTCTTTCCAGATTCGGGATCTCGTTTTGAAGCATAGAGAAAATGAGCATGGAGGAGAGGAGCCCGCCCCTCATCCGGTTTGTGGCGTTCTCTCCTGGTCTCGGCCAGCCGACCGGAAGAGCGTTTACCTCCGACGACCACTTCCGGAAACTCAGTTTCACGTCCCCTAAAGACACACAGGCCAGAGAACAAAGTTTTTCACCAGCTCTAGAATGAAGCCCAACGAGCACTCCACTGTTATGTCCCACCGGGATCCAATTACCAGATTGGTTTACACCCTCTTTCTCCAGCAAGCCTTTAGCCGATTCCCACAGAGTGGCACCGAGCTGCCCTCCGACTTACACCAGATCGTAGAGGACCAGACCCCAAGCGCTCCTATATGGGAGCCACCGTAGAAAGTTTTGATGGAGTTTGACCCAAGCTTCTCATCGATTTCACCTCCCACAGCGGTGAATAGCTCTGTCGGAGCAAGAACATTAACTCCAAGGGTCTCCGCCCTACAAACAGAAGTGGAGTGTGTCAGGTCTTTAGAGGTGGGGGCTTTAGAAGGGATGGTGGGGTCCCTTAAAGGGTCAGGCAACAAGGAAGAGGCCGAACCAGATACTTCCCCATTTCCAATGACACTGTGCAGAGCCCTAGCCAGAGCTAGCCAGCCGGCTCCGTTAAAGCCCCTAGGGATTACTAAAACCATATTTTGACTATACGGAGAATAAATATTCAGTCATTACAAGATACAAGCCTTTAACATTCTTCTTGAGATCTATAATTCTAGTCCTGCCTGCTACTACAGATTTCCTCCAAAATGGATTCTCCACATTGTGTTCTACCGCCAGAAAAAGGCTCTCTGCCAACCAAGCTCCAGCCTCCATTGGAAGATACATTTTTTGCTGAAATAATATACCCACCTCGATTAGCAACAGCCATACAGTCCTCCCTTTCCGAACATGCTCCATCTCGAAGGTTTTGGCCTCAATCACAATAGATACAGCCATGGTTAAACAAGAATAAACACACCAGAGCAGAAGATATTTGAAGAACAGGATACATCTAACTAAAACAGAGCACGGCCATCCTAAGCCATCAGTAAACCCATCGAAACAGATCTATGAAACCAGTGTGAAAAACACAGAACAGACCCCTGCCGGAGGTCATGGCTTTCTGGACACTATGTGGAAACTTCTTGCTTTTTGTTGGGTAATTTGGAAAGAGAGGAATTGGCAGATTTTTCAATAAAAGGAGTCGCTAGAATCACTCAAACATAGTATGTCAATTTCATTTTGAATAGCTCAAACTTACAAACTCACAAAAATATAAAAGATTGCAATTTCAAGGTTTAAGCTAAAAAAAAAAGAAACATTCCTAAACACATCTTGTATTCCAATTGTTCAAAATTAGCAAAAAGGTAAATAAAACACATCTTTCTAAAAAACCAATCACTCCACACGTGGCCTTTTGCCACGTGCAACCTCCTGACGCCTTTGTTCTCGAGTTGAAGTGGACGATTCCTTGACTCAGGTCTCGGGGAGGCAAGCTTGATGTCGCAAATGAAGGCCGTGCAGTAATGTGTGAAACATGGTCATCATGAAGTAAGCAAGACTCTCTATTCTCGATGGCTTCTGTGTCGTTCTCAAAATTATCATCATCAGCAAAAGCATCCCATTTCTGATGTAGCCCCTCATAATCTTCCCTGTATTGCGACAACATTCGATGATTATAGTTAACATATACCAAAGATTCTGCACGATCTACATTCATCTTCTTTCTCTTTACACTATGAATGTACGCATAGGTACTCCATGCTCTCTCTGCACATGAGGTGTTTACAAAAAGTGATAACACTTTCACTGCCAAACTGTAAAGTTCAACAACTGTAACTCCATATAAATCCCACCATGATATTGCATATAATGTTTCTCTATCTTTGATTGCTTGAGGACGAGCAACCTAAACGCCCTTCTTACTGACAAAGTCACTAAGTTGCGCCTCTATAAGTAAGGGCTCATTTTTGCTCCCTTGGATCCCAAACAATTTGGTCCACCACATCTAAGTAAACATCATTAACATGAAGATCAACATGAGGCTTCCTCCTCTCCCCCCCTGGACCCAAACTCCTCAACCAGAAGAAGAAAACACTAATAGAAGTAGTTGGTGAAGTGCTTAATCCAGAGATAGGAGACTGATGCCTTACGTCGACAAAGGATATAGTGATGGATTCATTCGATTGCCATTAAGATCGATCAGCCGGAAAGGAAGCCGTGAAGAAGCAGTCGAGTGTTCCCCAGCAGTAGCAGAATAAATAGGAGATCGTTCCCCCGACCTGCCTCAGCCTCGTGATTCTGTTGTGGGCGGGGAATCCATTATTGAAAGTGTCAGTGGTCCACTTTTCAGCATTAGACAGATTCTCATTCGTTCAGAATAGCCCTAGTTCACCGATGACTAGCTATCCCTAGCTCTATAGTAGCGGATCGAAACCTCTATCCCACCCAGCACGGGAACTGCTGAAATGTCCCTCTCCGGCTTTGAAAGGAATGAAGCAAATACGGGTCATGAATGCCTTCCTCACTTCCTTTACCTCTGCCTGGTTCTTTCCCTCGTTCTCTTGTCCGGGCCCTATCTGATCCAATAGTCGATTCAATACCCCACCCTCGCTTTAGTCGCTCAACTGCCAACCCGACCCTGCCGCTGATTCGGGAGAGCGAGATAGTGGGCCGAATAGCAGAAAGAGTGATCAGCTATCGGTTGGTTCATCGAGCCTTCCACCCGAAAGAAAGGAAAGAACGGATGATTTTCTCTCTGCCCGAAGGCATAAGGGCTTGGACCACCACCGACCCATCTCGTTGAAGAAGTCGAGTAACCGAACGATCCATCCTCTGATCCAATCAATCTCATATCACCTGCCTTTGCAGAAGGGATACGACCACCACCCATCCTGTATAGCCGGGGAGCAAGATTGAACGAGGCCTTCGGCTGGCATCTCTTCTTCATCCATCGCCGTCGCACCTACCCGCTTCAGTCGAGTTGGCCAGCATGAGGAATTCTATAATAGATGGATTGCCAGAATTATCAGTCGAGTAACCCCTATCCTCGACACGAGATACAAAGATATTCGACCTGCCCGCGCATCAATCACTCGCCGGGAATCTCAATATTAATGGCTCTTGAATCCGATTGTGGTGGGTTCAGTCGGGTGGCAAGTCAATTGAAAGAAAGAAATGAAAAGCATCGACCTTTGAATCGATCTAAACTTACCATTCTGTAGATGGATATCGACCGGATGATGAAATGAGTCTATCCCCTCACCTGCCCCTGCTTCAATTGCTACTTTTGGAATGCCTGGTCAACGTTCAACCCCTTCATCCCTCACCGATGCAGTATTCGAATAGATCGATCGCCTTCCCTCGGCAGATTTCATAACATCGTCGTACTCGACAGGTTCCTCTCCATCTCCTGTTGCTGTGGTTGGATAGGCCGATCTTTCCTTCTCTCTCCCGCCTGACCGAGAGGAAGTGTTCCGTTTCCAACCCTACCTTTCGATCGACTGTCATTTATGGGATTCGATGCCCTCGGCGATGCTCTTCAATACAGATCTATTCGACCTGCTGCCCCACCTGATGCTCATTTGACCCTACCTTCTTTTCCCTACCTTGCTACTGGCAGGCTTGGTCAAGCGAGCGATATAAGTTTTGGTGACTCGAGGAGCACGTCGATTGATCGGTTGTGGTCGACTATAGATAAAAAGTCTGATTTCGGTTGATGTTCCGCTATGGCTTCGGGTGGGATGGAGAGCCAGCCTTCCCTTGACCGGCTTCCCTCACTAGATATGGTGGGATTGGATCTCCTATCTGATAAGAGGGGTTGGCCAGAAGAGAAGGAAGAAAAGCAAGTGAAAGAAATAAAGGTTGAGAAATCCCTCCATCCGATCCCTATCTTTTATGCCGATCTCAGCAAGCAGTACCGAAAACTGATGAACCATACTAGATGATCGAACCGGCCCTCGGCAAAGAGAAGTCGTGGGTGAGCGTTTGAGTCCCCAGCATTAGATCCTCCTGCTGCAGTTGAGTCCGCCTATATTCCCGAATCCCTATCATCCATCCGGCGAAAAAATCTAACTTTTCTCGCCCAAAAGGGCGAGTCACTAAAGTCCCTCTCCCGGCAATATAGATGGTGGTTGCATCGATCCCAGCTCCTATCCGAAAAAAGGTATATGGTTTCTCAATACGTTCCACCCTCTCCTCATTCGGAGACTACTGCTTGTCCTCCTTCTCCAGGGGTTCGATGCCAGCTATCCCGCTGATGGAAGAATCCCACCTAATCTAAGATTTTCCTGCTCGATCAATATTTCAGTTATGGCCTTATCAATGTTTAATTGAGAAAGAAATTCAAGGGCGTTATATCAAATCATCTTATATAATACGGATTAACGATCGCGGAAAAGATACGCAAGAAAGAGACACTGAAAGATAGGAGGTATAAGGGCTATCTGTATGCCTAGGTCCTAGTAGAGATCCAACTCCGTGTTGGTCAGAAATCTCACCCTATCTATCCCCGTCCCCTGTCTCCGGCAATGAACCTTGCTTTTAGAGGTGAACAATTTAAGGAAAGGAAGAGAATCGGCACATTGCCCTTGCCCCCCGGGTTTGGGCTGGGAATAATAGTGAATTTCTTTCTCAAGACGCCCATTGATAGGGCGATTTATCAAGACGCATCGCCATCCCCACCTTGGGCTTATAATAGCTGGCATTGATTTCTCTTTTAAGCCATTGAGTTGGGGATAAATCGACGTCAGGGGAAGTGTTGTTGGGAATAAGCTATATTGATTGAGATTTAGATTATATATATTTTATGCTCCTGGTTATGACTCAAGAGGCTCAAAAGCTGAGGACTCAATCTCGATCTGTAGTTGGATCTGCTCCCTTCGTTGCGGGGCAATGGATGAATCTGGAGATCTATCTCGATAAAGATCTAAAACGAATGCGAGAAGATGAAGGAATGGGAACGAAATCCTTATAGGGGACTAGTTAACTGGTGGAGTCAGTCAACGGGTGAAACTGAAACTGGAAAAGACACTGGTTCAAGGTCATTAGTCTGGTCAACAAGCTATCGATCTGTAACTGGACGAAGTCAAGAATAAATGGGCTATCTGTTATAAAGTTCGGAACGATGGTTCTCTGACTCAGTAATTCTTTTGTTTCACAAAATGAGTTATATAGGGCGAGTCGACTTTCACTCTGATAGGGCAATTCATTCTACTATAACCAAGTGGGTTTGGCAAAGCCAAAATATGTGACAGGAAAGGTCGTTTAGAGAATATAGAATATGGAGAGTATAGAGATTTCAGCTTTTCTACTTAGCTCTACAGAAATGGAAAGCCCTATGCAGCAGTTTATGATTTTCAACCTAACAGGGACAGACAGAGGCATTGACATATCAAAATAGTTTGTTTTGTCTTCTTTCCCTTTGAGCAGATCAGAGCTGATGACAAGAGAGAAACCAGTTGATTAAATTAGGGTGCCCGGGGCATGCGCTCTAACTTTGATAGTTGCACGAAAAAGGGTAAAGCTCGACTCAACTTAACGCAAGGGCTCGTTGCAGACCAGACCTCTATTAGGGCTAGGGCGTAAAGCATGGAATTCTGCCTAACTAAGTTTGATCGGGCCTTAAAGCCTATCCTTAAAAGGATAGCCCTCGCTTCGCCTGTTTAGGACACAACAAGGCCTCTTTTTGGAATGGTGTGCTTTCATTTCATTTATGGGGATTTCACTTACTTATAAGTAGGGAGAAGCGCTAACAGTCAAGCCTGATGCTTCTTCACTTTGGTTGGCATCATACAAGCTACCCGCGGTTCAATCAGGCTTCGAATACACAGATGTAGGAGTATGCCCTTTTTTGCCTTGGAGTGGGCCTAAAGAGAGTCTTGAAATCTAAATAAAAGACGACAGGAGATCGAGCCACAAACAAGACAAATCGCAGAAGCAGTTCTAATCTAAGACACTCGACCAGGAGCTTCTACGCGGATTAGACACCCACCTAGCCTACCTGGTTCCCAGTTTCTAAAGGGGGCTTTGTCTGCTGTCTTGCTCTGAGTAGAGTAGGGTCGGCCAGCATGCTAGGCATTAGAAAAGGAGACCGACCTTCTGTACCATATCCTGTTCCCAGACCCATTATATAGAATCGAAGTGTAATGGCCCTGATAGAGAAGAAGGATAAAAAAAAAGAGTAAGAAAGAGTAAGCCAAGCAGTAACTAATCATGCTAGATGTGAAAGACTAGGAGTGGAGATCCATTTGGGGATACAAGGGCCCGACTTAATCTCAAAAGAAAAGAGAGTACTCGCGAACGCCTCCTGCGTGTAAGGCTTAGCTTCCCGATTCACCATTTAACTCCTCTTGCCAGTCCGTCTTTTCTAAGCGCATAAGACAACTGTAGCAGAGATCGGCTAAGCCATAGCGCCGGTTCTATTCGAATGCAGGGTCTATGGAAGAGGATAGTTCCGGATAATTGGCCTTGGGGCTTTTCATCCATAATGATATGGAAGGGGTCCTCCATCACAAGAAAGAAAGCATGTCGCCTCTGCCTGGCCCTTCTCCATATTATTCTCTGTGGTCAAGCCGAAAGCTTCTCTCCCCTTTCAGTCGAGGTTTGACAGCTCCTCGGGAGTGGACCTCTTTTTTAGAGACCCGATCCCGTTAGTATGGTATATGAGATCGCAAATCCAAATTTTGGAATGAAAAAAAAGCATTTATATTAGCATGGCTGGTTGTCCAGTCCACCCAATATAAGCCGGCACCGTCTCTCCCTATTGGTTGAGCAGGCAGGCATTTCTTATTATCTCCTTACCCGCCGAGCAAGCATCCCAATTGGATAAAACCTATATTAACAAGCTATTCAATCCCTTTCAAAGATATGGCTGCTGCAAGCAAGATCGCTACGTAGCTGCGTGCGCTACAGCTAGGAAACAAGCTAGCCTCACTCAATCATGAAGCCTAACTCGCCTCAGAGGCACTTCGCGAAGCGACCGAAGATAGCATGTGACATCAATCACTCAAGCCAAGCTGAGGTGTTGATCCCGCTTCAACAAGACTCGACAAGCAAAGGCATGAACTACAACACACAGCAAGCAGATCGCTACGCTACTTCACTACGGAATGAGCTACGACTGATGACCAGCACAGTCTTCGCCAAGCAAGATGATGTAACTCCTCAAAACATAAAAAGAGCTCTTATATATGCAGAAACATGATATATGTGTAAATGAATTATAGCCATTTTCAAATAGATCAGGATCGTCGGATGTCTGAAATGGAAAGTAAATTTTTCTATATGTATGTAGATATCTATAGGGGATCATATGAAGGGGATGTTATTATTTTAGATATAACCAATTCCCCTCTCTACACCCACTAAGATCTGCGATCAGCCCTCAACAAAGTTGATCTACGAGCACTTCTGATCTTCAATCAGCCTGCCTAAGATCGTAGTAGAGCACCCTGATTTACAATCAGCCTGATCTACGAGCACTTCTGATCAAAGATCAGCCTGATCGTAGACCACCCTCCTGCTTATTATATTGCTTTTGTCGATCAAGCATTCCTGTGCTTAGCAAAGAGGTAGTAGCATTTGGGGTGGCAATAATTTCATTTTCCGGATAAGCCGGCACAGCTCTTGCTTGCTGTCTGTATGTGGTAGGGCCTGGTCAACTGCCCGGCCACCTCTTTAGCTCATCTCTTGTCAACGCTAGCACTTATTAATAAATGATGCCATTCCCGACTCGTGAAGTGAAGCTCAATCTCTATTCATTAGTTCAGCGCTAAGATAAGATGTAGAACTGGATCGTATATGGGTCAAGAAAGATTCAATCTGGAATTCTCTTTTTTATATTGCAATCCTTCTTAGTGAGAAATTACTCTACAGACTATGTAGGGGAATGCACTATGGGGCCTCAATAAAAGACATTATTTGAGACTTAGGAAATGAAACTTCCATTCAACTATAGTCGAGAGGAAATAAGTCTCAGCAGGCACTAAAGGGGAAGCTTAGAGACGGAATTCAAATAGTTGAATAGAGGAGTACGTGGGGGGTGAAGTAAAGATAACTCTAGCAATATAGACCGGGCCTGCTTCCCATTCATTCTTTTTTTTTGAAGGATGCTCTTCGGCTGGTCAATAGGGCACATCGCTTTCGCTTCTGTAATAGAGGCGCTTGGCTAACGAATAAAAACCTTGGTCCGCTTTCATTGGTCTAGTCCGGTCATTGCTTATCTCTTTCTTCTCTATCGGTGAATTGGGGGAAAGAGTGCACCAAGAGGTGAAAAAGCAATAAATAGGGAAGTAGAGTAGTTGGCACACGCTGGTCAATCCAATATGTACGTCGCTTTCGTTCTTTCCATTCAATATGTCCTCTCCTCCGGTAATACGTCCTCCAGCCCTTCCTGCTCATCTGGAAACTCTGCCCTCGGGGTGGATATACCTACTTGGCTCAGTAAAGAGGGGGTTTAGGAACAACATTGGTTGCCCTCCTAACTATAGAGTTTCACATAGCCTTTGGGAAGGCTCGGGGGTCAAGGCCTTCTCCGATAATCGATAGGCGAGGCGGATTGATTATTCTCGTCCCGGCCCTAATAGCTGTTTTAGTATCCGATGAGTTGGGTGAGGGAGAGGACGACTATTGATGCCTTGAACTCGACTCCTCTAGAGAGTTCTCCTTCCAAGGGGCTATGCTCTGTCCTAACCATTCCTTGCAAAAAGCCCTTAAAAGCAGTAAGTAATAGCGGATTTTTTCAAATGCCGGAATAAGAGTGAAATACCTTTGACTCCAACTATGCCCCTATTAGTAAAGCTTGAAAGCCATCATTTTATTTTGACTATAGTTGTTTATCGTATTTACTCCTCCTCCCTAGAGGGGATAGAAGACTGGACTAGAGACTGCCTCGGATTATTAGTGGAAGGAGCGATCGAGAATCAAGCTTATTAGTGGAAAGGAGGTAGGTTCAGTATTCTCTCTCTACCGCCTCCATCCCACGTTCCTACCTCGAGGGATAGAAGCCTTCTGACTCAACGCCTTTCTAATAATTAGTAGAGATTGGAGAGGAGATAGATGCCCGAACAATCATCTGTATCAGTAAAGGGCGTTTAGGAGGGATTTCTTCTTTATTCCTTTTTACAACATAGGAGGGAGTGGGGCTTGAAAACGTTCTGCAAAATCTGGCTGGATCGAATAGAACTTCTGTCTTTAGACACTCCTTCTGCGACGAGGGAGGGACAGGAGGCCCCATCCGAGAAAAGAGGAGGGAGGTTTGGGTCTCCGGCCTGTAAAGCTCATGAATCAAGCACTTTTAGGCAAGTGGTTATGGAGATTTTGAGAGGAGAGGGATAGCTCGAGTCTTCGAATCCATCAGGTAGAAGTTTCGCACCTCTATACTTCTCCGCCTCATCTTACTAATAATAATGAAGGGCTTATCGGTCGACCTAGACTCAAAATATCTTTGATCAAAGGAAGCGAAGAAAGCTACAGGGCGCTCCTGCGTATGCGGAGGACATGTCAACAGCCAGATGCTCGCGCAAAAGATCATTCGAAAAAGGATATGACAGATCCAAATTATAAGAAATTCGTCAGGGGATGCATGAAGTGTCAAATTCACGCCGATCTGATTCATGCGCCATCATCATCACTCCATCCTATGTCGTCTCTGATAGCTATAGCTTGAAGAGAAAGGTTTTGGGAGAATAAGCATTTTCATTAACTGGAAAAGAGGGGCTTAAGCTCTATAAGTGAAACTAAAGGCAATGAAATCAAATCTAACTTAACAGGCATATACAAATCAAGAAGAAAGCAAAGGAAAGAAAGAGACGTAATAAAACTTGTTAATAATACATGATATTACACTCCCCCTCAAACTCGAACAAATGAGAGGTTGCTCGTAGATCATAAGGCTGATGCTAGTATGAAGGTTTTTATCCGAGAGGACAGAGAGGCTAGGAATCAGGAATCTTTCCCTTTGCATTTATTATATGAAAAAGAAAACCACTAGGAGCCTATTCTTTGAACCTAAAAGATTGGATATCTGGCATTTCCATTATTAGTAAGCCTTTGTTTGAAAGATGTTGATGTATTTTTGGTGATGGTAGAGCCCCTTTACTAGTAAGGCTCGTAAGTGAGATTTGGGCACCTTATCAGACGAAGTTGTTAGACCGCTTCGGATAGTTTGTTTTCAACCCGAAAAAACCTGACGTCACTTGTGTTTTTGCAACATCTTCGGTAAGTTCTGTGCTGGTCGTAGAATCCGAAGCTATGATGAAATATCCTAGGTTCCACATCAGAGTTGGCATAGCGAATGCCCATAGACTAAACGGGGGGACCCAACTCGATATAGTGAGCTTGATATCGCATTTGCCCCTATTAAAAGGAATTTTTAGAGGAGCTTACTATATATATATATATATATAACAATATATATAAGGCCGTTTAGGTTCCTCTGCAAGGCTTTAGTTTGTCATAAGGTTCCTCCTGCCTGTCAATGGATTCAAGTATTTGCCGACAGTGCCCTTTGGGTATGTATTGAGAGTGAAGGGATTGATTTCGCTCGCGCATTGAGAGTTTTGGATGAAGCCTTTTCTTAAGGAAAAAAAACCTTGACCCGCGTAGATATTGAGTCTAGTCCATCCATATTGCCTTTATGAAATGAAAGAGCTCTTTCTGAACAGGGTTAGAATGAAGGAGATGATCTAGTTTCTTAGTTTCGATGGGGTTCTTTCTCCTGTAAAGTCGACCCTAGTTAGGAGTTAGTCTTTCCTAACCCAAAATGTTGATGGATATTTCTAGGCTGAGCTTACAGCAATATAGTTCGCTCCAAGGGAAAAATGGAGTGGAGACTTCCTTTCCCATATCGTCTAAAATCCATTGGGATGATATCTTTCTTTGTTGGAGCTAGAACTCTCCCGATTCATTACTGGGACTGCATTTATATACTTTTACAGTATAATAAAAGTGTTTGGGCTAAGCAGCTTAAATATCTTTTTATCAAGGGTAAGGTTTGGAACTTGTTGATTCTGCACTCGCTACATCATTTACTAGGGGTGATGGTGAAGTATTGCTAAGAGTTAATAGCTTTCTAAGAAGGGCTTTGCTTGCCCCCTTTAGTATAGTAGTAGTAGTAGTCTAGGAGATGGAAGATATGGAAGCGATCATGCTAGCTCTAGTGCGCCTAATACCATATGAGCTACATTGTTGAGTATGGTCAGTACATAGATGGGTGGAGCCAGCTTTGCATACTCTATTTTAGGAAAAAAGCAGTAGCACTGATCTACGACCACTTCTGATCTTCGATCAGCCTGATCTACGACCACCCTGAAAGCCAATTGAATCAAATGGCTTTGCGGCTTTGTTGGTGTTCAGTGTAGCGCACCGAAGCTTGTGTAGCCTATGCGAAGCAAGCCTATTTTTTGTAGGGTACAAGATCGAAAAGAATGCATTGGATTCCAAGTGAGATGCCCAAGATAAAAGGAACGAGGTTGGTCTACGATCTTAAGCAGGCTGATTGTAAATCATTTTATCCGAGAGGGCGAATCCATAACAAAAAATCGTGAAGAAAAAAGATAGCGTGACGAGAATTCTCAACTCGAGATGTTAGAAGGTGCAAAATCAATGGGTGCCGGAGCTGCTACAATTGCTTCAGCGGGAGCTGCAATCGATATTGGAAACGTGTTCAGTTCTTTGATCCATTCCATGGCACGAAATCCATCATTGGCTAAACAATCATTTGGTTATGCCATTTTGGGCTTTGCTCTAACCGAAGCTATTGCATCGTTTGCCCCAATGATGTCCTTTCTGATCTCATCCGTATTCTGATCCATTGGACTTTTAGCGGATTCAGAGTTAGGTGGGGCCCTCTCATTCCTTAGGGAGTGAGAGGGGTAAGGGGAAAGGGTGGGTGGCCCCTTGCGTTAGGATGAGTCCAGTGTAGTCGGATGGAACGGAAGCGCATATCAGAAACGAATCTGGCATCTATGGAACCCACGTGCGAACCTTCGGAGCTCGAAGTGAAACGATAACATCCGGAACTTTGAGTTTTCTATGGTAAACTTAGGCGAGTCCTTATAGACTACCTAGTTATGACACCTTGATGCACGTTGGTGCATTGGGGTGCACTGGTTGACGCGGAAGGCCAGCGTGGGGCCATTATAATGAATTAGGTCACATGATCGGGAGTCGTCTGGGTGGGTAGGTCTATCCATACCCCCATCCAAGGTTGTTCCCATCTTTGAGCCTACTATTGCAGCTCATTATGGTCAATAGACCGAGAGTACACCTGGAAGCTTGGAATTGATTGCTAAACCATGCACCACTTGTTGAAAGCGTTAATAACTGTAGCCCCTAAAAAGTGGCAGAGATTTATGGCGGATTCTCGTATGATCAAGTATTACCGGGTACTCCGAAGATTGAGTCAGAAAGTCTTCTTATTGGGCACACGTGGTGGTACTCTTCTTTTTAATAAAGCGATGCCTTTACTCTTTGTAGCAACAATGTCCAGTCTTTTGTATCTTATTTGTATGAAACTCGGCTCAATGGATTTCTTTCAGTCCTTTCTTTCTAAAATAGGGTGCTCTCTTGGGAGTCGAGTCCTGTTGAGTAGGGGCTTAGGCTGTGAAGGATGGCTCCTTTTGGTTTTGATTCTATCCGCTTTCGGGATCTTTGACGGAACCATAAGGAATATGATTCCGTATGTGGTCGTGGGAATCTTGTTTTTCGTGTGCTATCTGATTTCGATGTTTGGAATTTTCCATTTTAGAGATCTTTTTTGCGAGGTCTTCATATCTCTTTTAATAACGAAGGCCTCTCTTTTTGGTTCATGTTGTTCAAACAAGTGGGCGGCATTGGCCCTCGAGTGTTTTCTTCGAGCTCTCGATCTAGATTGGGCGCCCGCTCTTATGATTGGGCCTTACGGCACGGAAGCATCTTCTTCAGCACTGGATCAGGGTCAGCGACAACAAGAGATCGAAGAGGTCTTTCCTACGGAGGCGGAAACGTCTTATTCGGCACCGGATCGGGGTCAGCAAGAAATTGAAGAGGTCTCTCCCCCCGTCTGGAGGGCATCACAACCATGGATCGTACAGTTAGACAAAATAAAAAGAAAAATATCCATTTTTCTAAATTATTTAAAGATGTTTCCAGATTTCTTAAGTGTGGCCACCACAGTTAGCCCCAGACACAGGATAAAATACCTCATTATATATATGAAGCAGACTATCCACAGGTACATCCTAATGATTCGGTAGACACGATACGCTTAAAGGTAGTTGCTCTCTTACAAGCTTGGTCTGGTTACGTTGTTCTTCGGGATGAGTACACCTGGTTGGACGTGGCACAACGCCTTGCTGACAAAGTAAAGATCCGAGATGTTGTAACACGCGACGATTTCGTTTTACTAATGGACCGATTGCATAAACCTGACAATGAATTATACCTTAAGGCCTATGAATTTTTAGCAAAAAGAAATAGGGGACCTTAAGTGAGGAGACTCAAACCAGTTATTGCATGCGTACCTTTCTTTATATTAGAATATAACGCCAAATTCTCCGTTAGTTTGTTCCAAACCTATAATAACGACTCCACCTGTTCCGAACCGATATTCTATACATATTTTTCTCGACACCAGTCTCTACTTACACACCTGGAACTCGTTTACAGCAACCGTTGTCGAACCTATACATGGCCTTTTATTCAGCAGGGACTCAACATCCCTTTCAACGAACAACCGTAAGCTGGCAAGATTGAATTAATGATGAAGGCTGAAGGGAACCAATAAAGTATGGTTGTAACCGCTCTACTAAGGTTCTCATGAAGCTTTCCAGCCCCAATGAATGGGCCTTACTTCCAGCTGCTTACCTATTTGAGAGAGACTGACGAGGCCTCGAGACGAAGAGCTCCTCTTAGGCAGACTCTCTCAGGTCCTGGTTTTCTGGGAATCTCTTTTGATCATCGGGTGAATAAGCTGGTCCAGCATCAACATCATCCCGGTTGTTGTCCCTCTCCTTTGGCTTTCAAGGATAGGGTCCAAGTATAGAAGCTCTACTCGGGCAAGCAAACCCCTGAAACCTGAAAAAGGGAAGCCGCGGGCAAGAAAGATGAAGAAGCAAGGAAAGCCTAAAGCCTAAACAACAACAAAGTCTGAGCCAAGAGCTTCTGGTCTTCCATCAGCCCATTCACAGCTCAGAGTTTCGTCGAAAGAGCATTTCGGGATGCTTTAATGCCATGTTCTTTGCGGTTGAAGAAATGTCGTTGGGAGTCAAGGAAGGTTAGATTCTATTGAAAGGTCGGTAATCGAGGCCTAGACCTCTTGCAGGTAAGCCAACCCCTGTACCAACATCTATATCAGCACCCATAGAAAAAAAGGAAGCCGCAGCAGCATATGGGACAAGTGGTAGGCTTAGATCATCATCTCGATTGGAAACTAGAGCACATAATCATGTGCTATGCTATGTATTTTCAATCTCTCTCGAATACCAAGTCTCTTCTCCCTCCGAATTCCTACTCCTTATTTGGATATGATGAACAGCTGGTTGAGCGAGTAGACTACTTTGTCCTTTCTACCCAAAGGTGATTGGGATCCTAAGGCATGAACATCTCCTTCGTTCTTGGTAGGCATAGACCCAGCTTTATCCACATAGATTCGCAGAAAGACAGCTATAAGAAGAAGAATCTTTCTCATACCGTGAGTTTGTGAGTCAGTCTTTCAGTGTCCCCCTGTCGTATTAAAGAAAGTACTGATTCGATGTTGTTATTAGCCATTGTCATCTATTCTCTAAACTCCTGTAGTAATATGGGAGGTGCAGACTGCATTCAACATTATTCCGATCAGTAGGGATGTAACTGTGTATGCTAGAGCACGCTTACCCGTATGTCGATGATGTTCTTTTACGGTCATTTCAGCTTCATACGCATGAAACTCGATTAATAGATCGTGGCCGGGAGCGGCCGCCTCCGGTCCATACATTCGATTAGGGGTATGAATCAGGATGTCCTACATTAGACCCAATTTAGTGGGACTTAGAACCACGGTGGGATCTATAGCGATGAGAGCTTGCGGTACCATCTCCCAGAAAGCAAAGGATCCTAGTAACAAAGACATACTGAGCATTGGCTCGAGATAGCTGTCACCGTAAGGTCTATTCATAAGGCTCATAACCCAATTGGAGAACACTTCCGGATCCGACGATTCACGGTCGGGAGTGCGGCGAGAAGACGGGTTTGATACGATTGACTGACTAGGAAGTGAACTTAACTCCCCCTTTGGAGACCCAGTTTACTGCCACATAAGGGCACATAGGTACTTGTATTTCTTGTATATATACTCTCAAGTAAACCCCAATTGAGATAATACAACTATACAGCCACCGTTTGTTTTTTCATGGTATCAGAGCTCTAGGATTCTAAACCTGCCGCTGTCATTGTTCTAGCAATTTCTTTCCTGCTGCATCCTCTCTCAATCTCCTCTGCCATGGCTGCGACACCATCTTCCACTGCTGAAATTTCCTCATCCATTGAAACATCATCTCTTCTGTTGTCTGCTGCACATATTGATATTCCCAGCCAGGTTTCGTCCTTAGCGGCATCGTCGTTGACCCAGGTTTTTAAGTCCTTGCCTCCTAGCACTCTTGCCGGACCTCCATCTGTCATCTCCACCACTGCTCTTCCTCCCTTCTTGACTCAGGTATCAACTTTGTCATCTCCTATTCTCCTCAAATAAATTCCTTCACCCTATTCTTTTCTTCTTCTTATTTCTCTACACCATCATATCCTTCTGTTCTTCCTTCTTCTTTGTCACATTCTTATCAGTTTTCTATTTCGAATTCACTTCCTTCTTCCACTCTACTTGCTGCACCGAATATTACCAATCAAACTTGATTCCACCAACTATCTTCTCTGGAAAGATAAATTCCTCCCTGTTTTAATTAGCAACGACCTCTTAGGATACGTTGATGGCACTTTTCCTTGTCCTCCTCAATATACCTGTGATGCCGAAGGACGCTACACTCCCAATCCGGCTTACCATGCTTGGATTCGTACTGATCAGAGTGTGCGATCATGGCTCAACGCCACTCTCACTCAAGAGATGCTTCTTGATCTACGACCAACCTCTCCTCTTCTCCGCGATGTTTGGCTAGCTCTTGAGCGTCGGTTTGTCGATCAATCCACTGCCAAAGAGATTCAATTGAAGTATGACATGCAACATCACAAGAAAGGCAAGTCGAATCCCAGGGTAAGACCTAAACCACTAATTCCGTCTAATCGGCTTGGCCTATCCCCAGGTATTCCCTAAAAAATAATGTCATACAGCTCCTCATCACTGTCACTCTTTCTGGCATCTAGCTCAACGGTATCTGGTTCAATGTTCGCTAATGTCTTTCGTTCGATGTGGTATTTTGATGTTAGGATGAAGATTCAATCCAAAAAAACTACCTATAAGACAGCTTAAGCCCCATTATTCTAAGCCTATTTAGCCTTACGCTGATTCAAAAGCAGCTCCCATTCCTCCAAGAGAAGAAATGGCACCAACATCGGTCACTGAAGCACCTTTCGTCACTGAAGGAGCTATCTTCCCCGGCAACAGAGTTGGATAGATGCCATGAAGCTTCCCCGGTCCCTAGGGAGGGCTTTCCGAGACCAATGCCTATATTCTAACTTTCCCTCTCTCTGGCAGCTATTGAAATGGAAGTTGGTGAAATGTACGATCGATTTCAGCTATCTAGGGCAGTAAAAGAGGCATTCCGTCTTTACTCCGGCTTGACTATATGATGCCCTACTTTCCCGGTTTTCTGTGAATCCCGGGGAATATGGTATACTATGCCTTTTCGTTCTCATTCTGGTTCTGGCTGTTCACCTTCACTAATGATTTGATTTTCGATCCTCTACCGAAGTCACACCTTGCCAAGATCAATTCAAGTAGAAAAGGGTTCCAAGCCTTATTATAGCACGCACAGGTGAGAGCATCCCTACCTCTAATGCTTTGTACTTGAACTGACCGAAAGTCCTGTTTTGTTGCTTAAGGAGTGGCCTTCTAGGAGGTTTTCTATACCTCTTCGTCCCTGGCTTTTCTTCCTTCTCCCTTTGTTACTGACTTTGTTACAGATGTCGTACCTCTTCAGTCTATTGCTCCTAGGCCTATGGGTTCTAGAGTAGAGAGAATTCCTATTGACTTTCTTTCCCTCGGGGGAACTCCCTTAATCCCAGAAGTGACTGAACTCTCTTCCCTTCCGAAAAGAGCTGAAGTAGCCATGTTTGCATCGCTTATGCCTGCAACGGAAAGAGCATTTACGTATACGACATCTCATTCGGAGTGGGGATCACTCCTTTGGTTCAATGTAGGCTATCTTTCAAAAGAGCTGATCTACGACCACCCTCTCGTCACTCCCTTGCTTGACAGTGAGGGAATCCTAAGTACGTCATTTCACCAAGCAATCCTTCCTGCACTGAAAGGGGGGAAGCATCAAATTCCATGCCTCCCTCCCTATTGAATGGAGTTGCCCTATTATTAACATTTTTTGAAAGAAGTCCTTCTCTAACAAATCTACCAAGGAAAGATGCCACAAATCGGATTCTGTAACCTACTACCCTCGGGTTACTTTACTTAATCCCGGAAGTTCCTGCGCTTCCTTCTAGCCTACCACTGCTTGCTTTGCTGCCTACGAAAAAGCTTTCAAAGCAAAGAGCTTTTTCTCACCAAATGGGAACTGAAACACCTTTCGAACTGAACTTTCTTCCCCTAGCCTATGACATCATTCCATAGCCCTATGCCTACCGTCTTTCTGGGTCACCCATCATTCGCACTGGTAAGTCAGGACCATATACCTCGGGTGCCTTCTGGTTGGCTTTCCAAAAAGCCTATTCCTGAGCTCCCAACCATTTCTGTATGATGTTCTAATACTGCGGTTAGGCCTTTTGATTAGACATAGACAATTCCTACTGCCAAGCTAAAGGAAAAGATCTCACCTTCTTCGTCTCTTCTTGCTTTTTTAGTGGGGCACTTCACTCGAGCTAATCAGTCTTGGCTTGGTGCCGGGAATGGAAGAACATCTGATTCACCAATAGGCATATTACGAAGAAAAAGGCAATCTAAAGTGCCAATCTCAACTCCTCCTTCGGACCCTCACCTTGTTCAGTCTTGATGGTAGATAGTTCAATGTACGCTCGATTGCTAGTAGTTGGAGGGAGAGTTTGAAAGCCCACACTCAGTACTCAGTTACTTTTAAAAAGGCAGAGCTTAACCAGACTTCTCAGAAGGCTACGCACCTGGCTTGGCCACTCCTATTAATAAGGTTTCCTCTCTCTCAATCTCACTCAATAATTATACGAAAGAAGGGGTCTCTCCTCTTCGCTACCTTTCCAAGAGGCAGAAGCTGCCCTAAGTCCTACAGTTCCTTCCTTTTGTTTTCTTTCAATGGCTGCTAGTTGAAATGTCAGCTCTCTTGCTTTCTCTTCGCCTGGTACTCTCCTAACTAAACTAGTAGACCTTCCTCCAAGAGCTAACTCGCTGGCACTTGGCTGGGGATCAACAACTATAAGGTATACCACCATCGGAAACTGATTCAACTCTTGGTCACATTCAACCATCAAGAAAGAATCCACCATTTAAACGGGTTTTCACTCTTTCGGGCGATTGCTCCACGCGTTCAAATGCTACCCACGTTCAGTTCAAGCCTAGAAGAGCTCCTAGTCCGACTAACATTGGGCTAGCTGAACCAGTTTCAAAGGCTGGATTTCCCCTTGTGCTTGTTCTTTCCCAACTCTATATTGGCGGGAGAACCGATTCCCGAACTCTTCGGTATCTCGCTAGGTCCCAATGGCTTTGACTCGATTAACAGGAGCTCTACTTTCCTTTCGTCTATCTCTTTCCGGAATAGGTGTACTAGAGTACCTCAAACCTCAACTTTTCGTCACGATCCATGAGATATCTTTATGAGAAAGAGATACAAGAAAAAGGGGTTCGAAACCATGCCCCTGATCTAATCTAAATAGCCGAATCCAAAGAGGCAACTCTACTCTTTTGACTCCACCATAGTGACTCGGGTAAACTGTCAAGTGAATGAGAGCCTGAGAGCAGGTGACCAAAACCCCAACCAGTTTAGACAAACACTAAGCATACAGGTAGAGAAAGTGCTCGAGCAGAGACAAAGCTAGAGAATTGTCTGAGTAGACAGACCAAAAAGGCCAAAGTGGAGCTAAGTTAAAAAACAGATTATTGACCGCGCATCCATCCCTTGACTAGCCTGAACAAGGAGCCTACTTTAGCGGAGTTCTCCTATAGTGGTGGCTGCTCTCCCCTAAGAGAAGAAAGATTTTGGTAGATCATTCCAGTTTTGCAGGACAGCGGGGAAAATAGCCTTTTTGATCGCTCTTCGTTGAGCCATTGTTTAGGGATCGGTCGGAGAGCGAGGGCGGAGTCGGTCCCGCTCCAATACACATACTTAATCTTCCTCGCCCAGGGTGGAGAGGCTTAGGCATGGCAGCATAGATGCCCGCTCAGTAATTCCATAGGGAGGGGTTTCAGTACTGGAGCTAGCCCACTTTACCGAGGTTACAGTGGGAAAAAAGGGCTAGTTCAGTTTGAAATCGACGATTTGTTCCGTTAAGAGAGGAGAGGAGGGAAGCAAGGAATTGATGCAAGAGAATGCCCTGCTAGTCTTTACACAGAAGAAGAAGTGTAAGACGACGGGCTTTCTATCTCTTAGTCGTCAGGATATGGGCAATATACCCTTGCTGAAACTGGAATGAAAATCAATCCAATCAGTTTTGTTCAGTGGGCAAAGGCATAGAGTGTGAGTAAGAGATTCAAAGGAGGTCCTCAATTAGTTCATTTCGCACTTCTGTATCAATTCATTCCTTTCCGAGCTATGGTTCAGTCCCGGTTCAAGAAAGCCGAAGGAATGAAATGAATAACTTATCTAAGCGGATCCACCCAATAGGAAGATCGGAGATAGAGGAAAGATCTATCGCAGAAGAAGAAGCGGGGAAGATCGCAATCCTACCAGAAAGACTAAAAAGAAAGCGCTTTGATAAGACTTAGCTTAAAAAGGAAGTAGTAATGGTTTTATAAAAAAGATATAAGGAGTTCGATTAAATACAGTATAGTATATAACAACAGATTCTTACTATTACAGTTATCGTAACTTTCTATCCTACCAGTTGGACCAAAACGAAGGGCTGATGTCCGATGTTAAAAAGCAGTTCTTTTTATAGAAAACATAGTGTGAAATGAACTTTTCTTTATAAGAATCTTCAATGCGTAATCCTCTGTCTAAAGAAACAAAGGTGTTTTATGGCTTGTTGAGGCCACGGAGTACGGGAGGCCATTACATCCGCGGGTAAATGATGAAAAGTGGAATTTCCTCTATACCACGATTCATCCTGCCTCACTAGACTATTCGTGGGGTATACTCCCCCGGAAAGCTAAAGGATAAGCGGGACGAGTGCTATCTCCGAGACTCATCCAGGCAAAGAAAAAAGAAATGCTCTCTAGTAGAAAAAACCGGAAAAGAGGCATTGAAAGATTCACAGGCGAAGGGACGGGTAATAAACACTACGGTGGATTAGGTGTTTGCCTAATATCCCCAAGTATTCGAAGAGTAGTTCTTTCTTGAATTAAAGTGCTTTTCCGAGCGAATGACATTTCAACTTCATCTCGACAAGACTAGGCGGACGACTATTCACGAAAATCGACCCGACCAACTTTCGAATTAGGGTTAAAAGTTTAGGTAGCTTTGGGTGTGCTCTCTCTTACTGGTTTTAATACTTTCACACACGACCATGATCAAAGGGTCAATGGGTGTCCACGTCATCAATCTTCACACCAACGTCTCGATCCGGTGACGAAAATGGAGTCGTTCGATCTGGAGGATCCTAAACCTTCACGGGAAAGGAATGGAGTGGCTGAAAGGAGCGTTAGAGATTGATCCACCAGACGCGGCCTCCTCCTCTATGCTCTATGCAACCGAAGGCCGAACGAGTCCAGGGATTAAGGGAGTGAAGCCCAGGGCAAGAATCAACCAAATAGGTAGAGTCCCGATAGACTGGGAAGGTAGTTGTTCCACTCCTCTTTCTCGATGTGAATCATAGCCCAGTTTCGTAAACAAGGGAATGACCTATAGAAAAGGTTGACTTCAACGAGTTGGGGAGCGAAGCAACTTCCGGTAGCTACCGAGCGTAAAGTTAGCTTTTGGCAGCTCATGAACCGACCGGTCTTACCAACCTTAACTAGAGGGGCATCCCCGGTTGTAGCTCTTTTTTTGCACCTCCGGTGCTTGTCCTGGCAAGGCTGGTTCAACTCGTCCGTAAACTTTCATGCTAGCAGTGCTGCCCTGTGAACTTTAAAATCATCCGGGTCGAGCAGGTTTATTGAACAGGGAGGCGAATCCCAGGGTCAGACCACTAATTCCATCTAATCTACTCTATCTAGATAAATTCTCCGTATTATAAGTTCTCCAATAAGAGGAGTTTACATTTGAGAATACTTTCCCCGCTCTAGAACAATAGTCAGTATAGTTGGCCTTAAGCCTAGCTGTGTTACGGAATCGTGTTCAGGTCTTTCCTTTATTTAAATAGAAAGTAAGAATGTACTTCTGCTGTAAGAGAATGGCTTGCTGCGCCCGTCCTTGAGATCTAGAATAGAAGAGTCAACCTCGAGAAGAATAAGCGTGGATGCCGGCTCCGTGAAGGCTTTACAGAGAACTAGGCTTTTCGCTTCATTGGATAAAGGCGGAGATCACTGCTTTTTAATTCCTCTCTTTGGCTGTTCTTTGGTAGGTACTTTGCTAAGTATAGGACTAATTTCCCGGGAAGTGAGCGAGCTATAAAGCATATAGAGCATAGTAGATGAAAGCCGGAAGGGATGTGCCCATCAGTGAGAAGATAGCGAGGTTGTTTTTACATGCAGGTAAAAGATGCTTGTTCTTTGTCAGGTCAGCGAGTCAGTCATGAAAGCAGGGTTAGGAGACATCCAGAGGTAATATGAAATGGATGCCCAAAATGGGATGCTATCCCGGGGGAAGCATGGACGCTCGCTCATTTCTTAGCTTCTTTGAAGTCGCATCAAACTATCTATTCATCCTATTCATCAAGATGGAAATTCTATCTATAAGAAGGACTATCTACAAGCTGATCTTCTATCTAAGCTGGTAGAGCATATCTTCCGGGGAATATATTATATGAATGCTTTCATTTCGGCATAACAACCTGGGAAACGCTGAGATCGAACTAGGAAGGCCTTTCCCTTGTTTGAGTCTTCCTAACCCGGATGGTTCAAGCTACTTCTTTCATGAATGGCACATCCTAAGGCGTCGAGCTACCGGGGAATCCATCCTTCCCTCTTCTGCCGGTAAGCAATCTACATCCGCATCGAAAGTCTAAAGACCCTCGATAGGCCTTCAAGCTCAATGGAATCCACGATGGCGGAAACTGGGTCTCCCATTCATAGTCCCATGGATTCCGATCCTCCTCTTTCTAAAGCCGAGAATCGCATATTGGTTGTTGTCGCAAATGCGCTGGCCCATAATATAATAAGGAAGAAGAAATTTGAAGGTTTTTTGAAAGGGTTGAAATTCAATTTGTTCTTTTTGTTCCAATCGAGTAACACTGTTTTTCTGTCACTTTGACCGATGCTTTATATGAAGTTCCCACCTACGGCTACATGCCTATTAAGAGCTAGTCGAGCTAACCCCTGCTAGTGAATCTGCTCGACTCGTGGTATAGCTCGTCGGTCGATCGATCAAAGTATAGCGTATTAGCAAGCGTGACGTGCCGGACTGACCCAACACGTCTTTCTTTACCGGCATGCACAAAGTGCTTTCAGTAGCACTCGCATCTTATCACCAATGGGTTTGGTCTTGGAATTCATCTACTGGCATCGGAGAGAGAAGCGGAGTCGGGAGCTGGAGGAAAGAACACCTTTAGATGGACGGGAGAGGCAGTTGTTTCATTCGTTGACCCGGAACTAGGTACAACTCCATAATCAGAAGCGCAGGAAGCACAAAGAAGGATTTTTCTTCCTCATCTAGCTACTCTAGGTTGGGAGGTAGGTTCGGGTATAGAAACCATACTTTAATATCTTGGAGTAACCATCAAGATGAAGAGGACTTCTGCAGGCTAGATAGAGGCTGAAGGTCTTTCACGCTATAAAATGCTTCACTTTGGTAATAACTCCAAAATTATAGTGAAGTCTTTTCGGTTCTATAACTACTGGACTGATTACAAGGAGGTGGAATCTATTGTGGAAAAGGCCTGCTAAAAGAGGGTTTCATAATGGCATATATGTAATCTAGTGTTCGATCAAGTAGTTGGTCAAGTCTTCCTTTCACTGGCACAGCTGTGGGATTTGGGCCACCTTGTACAGTGGTGGCACTGACTATTCTGGCCTGTCACTTGGACATTATAAGCATCTATCTCAGGATTTGTAGGGACTTGGACAGTCTGTCCAGTCACTAGGTGACGAAGGTAGACTCAAGTTATTCGTTTGAGGAGAACTCCTATTCTGTACTTATCCTAATGGGACACCCTGCTCCCCTTGTTAAAACAAGGTTTGATACCTCTGGTTAGGGACTTCGAATAAAGGATTCTCCCTAAGGCTTGGGAATTCATTAGCCCTAGTGCTAAGGTCCTTTCTAAGTCAGATGCATGCATTCGAGGCCACTCTTTTGATCTCGCCAACCAAGGCTTGGTTAGTCTCATTGTGCTTAGCAACTATGGGTTCAAGGGTGACTTCTCTGGCCACTTGTTTGGCCATCGGTGCCATTGTTGTTGACAAGGACTGGTTTACATCGAAAATAACTTTATCAGCCTCTCGATGTGTCCTTTCGTTAACTTCGGGTACCAAGTAGGGTTTCACAGTCACGCCTCTATGACTCCCATATTCGTTCAGTTTCTCGATCTATCGGTCATGTTTATCGAAGTACTGGATTTTTAAGGTCTTCAAATTAAAGGCGAAGTTTCGTAGCTCCCAGGAGGGTCAAGCCCTGATTCCCAAATGTCGATATCATTGAAAACTTTTGATTCCGATCAAGTCAACTACTTTTCTTCAGCAGCTAGCCGGGTGAGAAGTAGGACAACAGTCAGAATCAGAGAATTTATCACTTGGCACTTACTCTTTCTCTTTTTGATCGGATTCAGCCCCAGACCTTGGGTTAAGCTTTTCCCGGGTTTCCTCTTGAAGCGGCGCAGCCCCAAGTACCATTTGCCTATCTCCCACTTCCCATTGTGCTTTTGATGGAACCTCTCAATCGACGGAAATGCCCCGGTAAGAGCTATGGACTAACTTCTTTACAGGCAGAGTTAGCAAAGGTACAGCCAGTCCCTCTTTTTTGCCCCTAAGGAACGAAGGACCACCAGGCGAGGAACTCACCGATAAAGATTAAGAAAGGAAGGAGCGCCGCTTGCACCCAATCAATGGGCCAGCGAAGGTCGGTCCTCTATTTTATGGTATTATAGTGGAGTCGAAGGACCTACGGGACGCTTACCTCTTAGCAACGAGATGTGTGCTTTCAGTAAGCGAAGAAGGAAGGGACTCGAGCTTTCAGTTCCGTGAAGAGAACTGATTCACCAAACCAAACCGTTCAAAAACGACAGTTCGGGCTTCTCTAAACTTTATGATGTGAACAGTTCTTGCTTTCAAGCCGTGTTAACCCTATTAAATGTCAGTTAGTAATCGCCAAGCCTCATGCTGTCGGTATTGGAAACGTCTTCAGTTCTTTTATTCATTCCGTTTAATCGTATTTGTATTTTGATCGGGGAACGATGTGGATTGGTCGGCTCTATAAGGGAGGAGACAGGAGCTCCAGCCTAGAGACGGTCCTTAGGCCGGACAGAGGTCTGAGGAAAGCCCCGGAAAGGTGGGCTTCACCTTTTTCTCTTCTGTAGCCTTCTAAGGCGAGGCCACCCTATATCTATTCAGGTCTGAGGTGGAGGAGGAGAGCGGGTATGAGGGCTCCTTCTACCCCTTCTATGACGAAAGACCTAGGTTGATTGATGCCGTGGATGGTATAAACTCTGGTTTCCATTTGCTAACAGTGAGATAGTGTCCAATAATTACCCAATTAAAATGCCTCCTTCAAGTACATGCAGATAATCCTTCTTCGAGTAGAACCTCAGCAGATAGAACCCAGGTCAAGGTCCAGCATTTCGAAGCCATTTTCCACAGGTCTCTTATACCTTGGTCCAGTCTTTTGTATCCCACCGATTTTCCTAGCGATCAAAGCCCTCCGCCACGGCTTCCAAAGATCCTTTCTTTCGCTCAAGGGAATCAGGACTTTAGGGTAGATGCTGTTTTGCCCAGATAAAGTGCCCTCTGATCCCCTTTCCATATCCTCAACAACAAACGCATCCAATTCATCTTCCTCATCTGCCCCATCATAGATGTGTGGTTTGGCTTTCCCCTGTTCCACCGTCTCTTTGAAGAACCTAGAACCCCAGACTGGAGCAGGTGTGTACGTTTGTTGGAATGTAAAGTCAGCCATAATCACGTCGTCCACTTGAGTGGGTGCAGGGATAGAGATCGGCTCTCCATTACTCCGCCTCAACAATTTCTTCTTGCTTTGGGAAATGATATCTTTCTCCTCTTTAGTCTGTGGTTGGTCTTGCGAGAGAGTTTGTGCGCCGCTCATCTTGGATTTGTCGGAGTTGGTTTTTCCCCATCTTGGGGTTTTCCGCGTAAATATCGGTGTCTCTTATTTGTGTGGTTTATTTTGCATTCCAAGTGTTTGATAATTTTTGTGATTTATTGCTTCCATTAAGCTTGTGGCATTATACTTGGTGAATTTCTCTACTTGGTTGGAAAGCATTCCTAACGGAGGGAAGGGAAGACGAAAGAACTAGGGTTAACAACGAAAAAGGTGACCTTTCAATTCTTCTTTCCGCTCTTGGTTGACAGGCTTTGTTACCGGACCGGCAGGTGTATAAAAAGGGGAAGTTTCCCTAAAAAAAGGTTTCCCGATTCAGGTTTAGATTCAAACGATTGGGATTCTATTCTTCAGGAAGGTCATACCAGGGAAGTTGTTACGAAAGGAGATTGAGCTTTCAGGTACAGGCGATTCAAAGGGTTTTCCTATTTTCCTAGCTCTAGTTCAGCTATTCGATCGAATGCCTCGGGTGAGATTCAAAGGCTTGCTTTCTTGGTTCCGCTCTTTCCTTTCGGGTGGGTTGGAAAACTTTCATATCAAGGGGGTTAGCTCTATCGAACGAGGGTTAGGTTATCAAAGTTTGAACAAACAAAGGGAATTCTCAAAGACTATTCAATTCGTAGCGTCAAGCGACTTCAAGGAGACATCATAGATGGAACGAAAGAAGCGAGGTTTCTATTTAATAAAAAAAGGTAGCGTAGCGGTTCAAAATGTTGATTGGGGGAGAGATCTATGTGTCATAGGATCTATCGTCAGGGTACCTTTCATCAGTGGACGTCAACCTTTCTCTATCGTCAATCGACCGCCGACCGCTCTGCGGAATCTCTTCAATCTCGGGATACGATATCACACATCCTCATTTAATAGGTTATTTTTATCATCCCAGTGATAAGGAAGGCATGCAGATTATAAGTATTGATATAAACAGACATGAAATGAACAGCTCTATGAGGCCAAATTCCAAGTAAAAAGTGAATTATAAGTAATGAGAAGATCAAAATTCTTGAACAGAAAAGCTTAGCACTCTCAGTGCCAGCAAGACCTTGCATGCGTGGAACTGTAAAATGGTCAGACACTGACATCGATTTCTGGGGAATTTGTCAGGAAGAAAAAGGGGGCAAGAGTTTTTTTACTTTACTTTAACAAAATGAGATGACAGAATAGCGTGTCATTTCGGAGAGTGCCTTACTCAGAAGTAATAGACTGATTAAATTAAAACTAGGATATATCTTTCATAAAAGTGAATCGCAATTCTTTATTGAATTCAAAGAAGATTTCGCCAATGAAAAAGATAGAAGAGCGGTATGACAGAGCTCAACAAATGAAGGAGCTTGCAGAACTAAGCAAGGGATGCCATTAAGCAAGAAAGAAAAAGGCAGAGCTCTATGCTCACTCAACCATAGGCTTTTTAGGGCTACGGGGGGATACCTATAGAGCACCTTCCCTACTTGGGTGAAGAAAGAAAGGAGTAAGAGAGTGAGCTACATACTTTATGCGATAAGGAGAGATCTCCCCCCATACTCTTACGAGTAAGCGAATATATTACCTTCCTCTAAAGAGAAAGTCTAGCTTAACTTCCCAGACTCTATCGAATCTGTCTAGCTACACTACCTGGAACCTAACCCTCGGGTGGATATAGAATGAATATTCATCTCCTGTCACTGAGGAAAGTTCAACCAAGAATGCTGGGAGTAGGAAAGATCATTTATTTACTACTGGAATCTGTGCTTACTAAGCGCTTTCAGTCAAGTCCGCTTTCTAATTTAGAAGCTGCTTGGATATGAATATATTCTCTGATCGGATAGCTTTACTTTACAAATTATATTGGGATCATTGAATTGGCGCTTTTAAGGACTCCAATATTTGACTTATTCCTCTACTTGTCAGCAGAGTGACTTACCTCTCTTCTATAAAAAAGTATGTAGCTCGTTTTCTCACTCTAAGAATAAAAAAATCTTCCACGCTTAACGCCCTAATTCCTTCTCTAGGCTATCATCCTATTGTATCTTGGTTTCTTTCGAAAAATTTCCTGTTCAAAGACCGAGCTAAGAACGTATCGGAGAAGGTTACCAAGTTGAGTGGAGGGATGTGTTGAAGGTAGGAAAAATACTTAAATGCAGGATATGTATGGCTAAGTTCATTTAGAAGTTGACTTTTCTGAGCCCCCTTCTTGTCTGTGCTAGGTTAAGTCAGCTGATGGTCGTAACCGTGGGATCTTCTCCAGAGTGTATAAAAACACTAGGAAGCATGATACCACGTCCTGCTTTAGGTTGCGTCAAACCTAGAGCAGAAACCAAGAAATCTGTACCCCTTACTCAAGATAGGGACCACTCAATACAAAACACATAACCTCCTAAAGGGAGGCCGGCCGGTCCTAACGTCCAAGATAGGTACTCGAAAATTTATACCCTTTAGCGAAACCTTTTCGTAAATCTTCCACATCAGACCAAAACGAACCAACTGAGGATTTAAACTTCCATTGTCGATTTCCGATTCACGACAGGTTAAATAAATAAGTAAAATCAGTCTTTTTTTTATTTTTTTTGACTTAACAATGGTGAAACGGAGTACTTAAGTACCAACGACAGTTATGTAGCCAACTCCTAACCCATGCTGTCAGGGAGGACCATTCAAGAAAATCTCTCAAAAAGGAAGCCCTTTCCATATGGATTAATAGGACGACCTCTCCCTAGCCAAAGCTCGAAAGGAAGTCTTTCTTTTTAGGTTTCTTTGGCATAATAAAAATAAGTATAAGCGGGTAGTCTATTCGCCAAGTACCTATGACTAATTCATCTTCTTCTAGTGACTCAGATCAAGCTTAAAGGTCCAATCGGGAAGCGATAAGAATAAGAAAGAGTGCTCCATACGGGGGAAATGATAAGCCTTTTAAAGTAAAGGGTGTCCTTTTATAAATAGTTTGAGTTCAGTCAGTTCTCTCGAATAGGCGAAAAGCCCTATCATGTATAGATTCGGTTTCAGAGGTGAAAGCAACAGTTAGGCTGCTCGCAAAGTATACTACACTTGTTGAGTAAGGTAAGGAAGGCAATAAGTTCGTTATAACCTCCCAACAATGCTTTCTATTTTCAAGTAAGTAAAGATTGAAATCAGGCCCTTCGTCAGATACATATACGCTTGCCCTTCTATTCCCGACAACGAAGAATTCATTGTGTTCCCGCTTCCTCTGTCGAAGGAGTGGTGCTTTGGTCAATCGCGCACCGTCCGCATGTGCTATCAGTCATTCTTGCTCTCAGTTCCTTCCCAAGCTTTGAGTGAAGCTCCTTACATCAACAGTTAAGTCATTAGTCTTAGTCCCAGAGCCTATCCATTTCCATTTTATAATTCCCACTTGGCTCAATAGCCGGAGATGAAATAGCGAAGGTTACGTTCACATTTCTAAGCGCTTTTATTCCTACATCAGATCCGGCATAATCAACAGGAGAGAGCCAAGCAACGGTTACTGATTACCTGACTGAACCACCAGGAGCGGATTAGGATGCAACTTCTATTTTCATTTTATAGTCTTTGGCAGATTACTTGCCCCAGGAATGCTTGCTTTCAGCAGTTAAGGGAAAAAAGGTAAAAAGAACCCCAAACCAACCCAATCTCGAAAAAAAAGAGACGCTTTTCATGTCAACTTTCTCTATGACTCTATCAACAAGAAACTGAGAAGTAGATCTTTCTTATCATATTCAATTGAGAGTTAGCGCGTAGTGGGAATTTTTTATTCTACGATCCTTGCTCTTGAAATTTATGGGCTTGGCCACATTCTATTATTAAGATTAGGGGTTCCCATCTCTCAAGTGAGTTTTATTTTCTTTTTTACTTACCCGGGTTAATTTTCTTCTTTTTTCACATTCAACCATCAAGAAAGAATCCACCAGGTATGAAGTGTCTGGTTAGATGGGACCAGGAAAAGAAGTGAGTTGCCCCCCTCTTACTATTGAGTTTCCTTCACTCGGGTATTTTAGTTCCACTTCACTAAGACGAGAGAAGCCCCACATTTATTTTCATTCTATGAGCTACGAGCATCGACAAAGATCTCCTTATTAGGGGGGAGATCCCTTTTTTTTATTTTTTCGATCTCCGTAGAAGGGAAATTGACTTGAAGCCAAAAAGACGCGGGTGGATAAAACTGGCACGATTTCACTCTCCCTCTATGAAGGAAATCAGCATGTAGGACAAAAAGACCGAGTTTCCATTAGGAGGTGGGACAGGAAGCTTAACCATACTTGGCTTTGGAAAGACTTCTGCTCGACACGTTAAAGCTTTCCGGGAGGATATTTGTTCCCATCTGAGATTCCCAGGTAAAAGACTGGGGCAGGGTATAAATCTCCTAACCCCTGACCCATAGTATTCATGGATCTGATCTTTCCTGCTATTCCTAAAAAAAGGAGAGTGTTCAAGGCGATAAGAGTCGGCATCGGCATTTTGGAAGAAAGAAAGGGCAAGAATCATTCAATTCTTCCTCGTCTTCAAATAGTCTCAGCTGTGAATGTAGCCCTAGACAGGTCACAGATCATTGCTAAGAGTTAGGCTTAGAAGTGCGCTTTGGTTAACAGTTTTCATTAGCCCTCTAAGGCCGAGACCTTAATAAGGAACGAAAGGATGGATGAAAGGGCAAAGGGACGAGCGAAAGGCTGATTAGGCTTCCCGGTATTCAAGTAGCTAGGGAGGGAGACATGGCTAAGGCTTCTGATTAGAAAGTATTCGAGATCGAGAGAAAAGAAAGGCTACTCCTGATCTTCTCTTGAATAGCCGTAGTCGTAGTCAAGTCTCCCAGGGATGAGATTTGTTGACTGCTAGACAGCTTTCCTTGGTTTCACTGCTTTGAGCTTGAACATGGGCAATTGACTGTTTAAAAGAGGAGATGCGCGCCTTAGGGTAGGTAACTCAATAGGGAATTGTCTCTATTCTATCACCGGGTTAGGAGAAAGAGTTAGTTTAGTGTGGTTAAGCTGGGACACCAAGAATGGCTTAGTCTTTTGTTTTATCAGCAGTGATTCCCCGTGTTCAAAGAAGAGAAGCTCTTGTTCAACGTCCTCCTTTTGGTGGATCTTTGCCTTTGCCGTTGATCCTAGCAATGAAGAAAAAGGCTATTTAAATAGTTGGGCACGCACCTTGGCAGTAGGATGTGAAGCTGTTCACTCTGCTTTCCGTGGTTCCGGTTTACCTGTCGAAGGTGGTATGGCATTGGTGTGTATATAAAGAAAAATAATAAGATCACGGCTCCTTTTAGGAAGGAATCTCTAGAGAGGAATAAAATCCCCTAGCATTTTGGGTGGATTGCTTTGAATATCCCTCTTTTTTACCAGAAGATTCGGAATTGCCGGTCAAAGCATCTTAGCATACGGCATCTCCGGGCTTAGTGTTTTAGCTTGGCAATAGGGTTAGCCCCCTTTCTTCAATGGAGTCTGCCTTCTCCTCCTAGGAGGAGAAGTAGGGAGAGCAGGTTTAGAATCCAGCAGCAATGGCAAAGGAGGAAGCAGCAAATCCTTCTCACGAATGAAGTGATAATCCTACCGGTTCCTTTACTAGTTATCTTTCAAATGAGAATAGTCCTTACTTTACTGAAAGCTTCGTAAGGGAGTCAAAAGACTGATTTACTCATTCTGTAACATAGGAAAAGGGGATGGTGACTTTTCCCTCAAATTCCGGTAATCGACGAAGCGTGCTGGGAATACTTAAATTAGCCCTCGTAAGGTCTTTCTATCACTCGTAAGGCCGACGTAGAGGAGAGATCTTTGAACTCGTTCGAGATAGCCAGATCAGATCGGTAACGAAAAGATGTTCGAGATGCGTTTTCATAGCTATGCTTCGTAGCCAAGCCAGGGATGAGTGACGGTTAACTGATTGATTTGACTCTTTCTCTTCCCTTGCTGTCTGGCTGACTTAAAAATAAATCTCATACCCCATACCAATGCTTGCTTTAGCTCTATCTGGAGCTAAAGGAAGGGTAGCTTATTTTAAAACCCTCCCAACTTGAACTCTATCTCGTGGGACTGAAATGATTATAAAACCAGTCCATTACTACAAGGCTAGGATAGATGGTGCTCATAGGCTGACTCCTACAGTAAAGAGCAGGTTCGTTTCGTCAACATGCTTCCTCTAGCTATAATAGGATAAAAGATGGATTACACTAGTTTATGAAAAGAGCTCTCTATAGCAAAAGGAAATTAGAAGGTTAGCTGGTAAAGGGTTTGTTTCTTCCTTCGACTCTATCACGCTTACAATCTCTAGCACCGGGGATTCAAGAGTAGACTGACTACTGGCTGTAAGGGCGGGGATATACTTCTTACTTAAGACTCCTATCACCAGAGAATTCAAGGGTTGGCAGACTAACTACTGGATACAATATAGGGTATACTGGTTCTAAGCCTACCTTTTCTTTTCCTTACCCGCTGACAACCTTGCTTACTTTGAACTTATTCTTAAGCTTGGCAGACTAGCTCCTAACTTCCTTGATAGAGCGATGAGCTTACTTAAATAGAGTTCTATCCTCAGTAATTACTTAAAAGATAACCTTGCACTAGAACGAGGCTGACTCAGACTCTTACTTCCGGATAGCTGCTTTATAACCTTCTTCTTACTTTTATATAGGGGGTTTGCTGGTTCTAAAACCTTTATCCCCTTTTTTTGAGGAAGTAAGGAAGTGGATAAACTATCTAACCCTGTAGGAGTAGGAGCCAGCTAATCCCGCTATCAAGTAAGCTAGTGAATAAGGAAGGTTATAGTAATCTAACCGGCTAAGCTATCCCTAGCGGTGTATAAGTCAGTCCCATGGGATATTTTATTTAGTTGAGTCAGTTTCAGTTCAAGCAGAAGAAGAAGGTTAGGAAGAAGAAGAGAAAGGGTCAGGGAAAGCAGAAAGTACGGAAGAGAAGGGGTAGCGTGATAAAGTCAGGATAGAATATCGTAAGTAAGGAAGTGCCAGATGCAAGAGTTGTGAAGTTTACTTTGCAAACCCTGTACGCTCTAACCCTCTATCTAGTCAGCCAAGTCTTCCTCCCTCTCCAACTCAGTCGAGATCTTCAAACCAGACTCTCGCAAATCCGCAGTAAACCCCTTACTGTACTGACGCAAGTCAGATAAAAAAGTCAAACTCATGTGGAAGCTTCAGTCACAGATCCTGTAAACCCCGGACTCTCACTTTTCTGTGCTTTCTTTTCTCTCCCCTTTGCTTATGAGATTTTTCTTAAGTAAGAAGAGGAAGGGAAAGAGGCCGGCCTAAGGAAGGTCAGGGGACTCTTCCTCCAGGAAAGTTTTTGGGGGCAGGGCCTGTGTGTGGGGAGGATTGGCAAGGAAATGTCATACGTAATTACAGTGCAGCTCGCTTGGACGGACGCATTACCCGATGCTCCTACGTACGCTAGTCTGGGCTGGCCAAACCAACCCTTCGATGCTCTCCCATCTCACGATTTTCAATGTGACGTTATTCCACCACTTCGTGTGACGTCTGACCTAAACAATTTTCTATCTGGAGGTCACACGAAATTCCGGCTATGAGACCGATCAAACGTCAGAATTTGTACTCACCCTTGGCCAAACGGGCTGGGATAGAAAGAGATCCTCCCGGTTAAAGCATGAAGTCTTCACTTCCATTTTGAATCCCCCCAAAAAAGCAGTTTCAGATGCAGTCGCAGAAGTTAGGGCAGACGGTATAGTTTACCCAGAATCAAGAGGAGCAGGGGAACGGACTTTCTTCCTAGGGGGAAGGAAAGGATGAATTTGCATAGAAATAGATATAGAGAAGAGAGGACCAACCTATGAGACTAGTTTCTACTTAATTAATAGACAAGGGCTCCCCGGTGAGAAAATAAGATGCTGTACTAGAGCATAAGAGGGCTAACTTGAACAGCTGCTAATAAGTGGACTGCTCTCTTTCCTTAATTCAGCTTGTCTTTTTGTGCAGGTATTGGACACTTTCTTTTCTAAGCTAAGATTGGTGCACCTTAGTGCTTGCTTGTTCGCAACTATACTCTTCTCTGACCAGAGATATAGTTACTCTTACTTATCAGCGTAGAAACCCTGAGCTCTAACACAGCTGAAAAGCGCTTACACCATAGGAAGGATAGATCCGCGGGGAGGGAATCTAGTTTCTTAACCGAACCGATAGGATAGAAATTATCTCAGGACTTCCCACAGTAAGTGAGTAAGTGAGAGATCCACACTACAGGGAGATCCTTTATCAAAAAGATCTTCCCACTTCCCGGTTTAGCTTATTAGGGCTTGCTTTCATAGCTGCAAGGTAGATCAAGTGATTTTAGGGATACTAGAGCAGCGCAGACGGATAGAGTTGTTTTTTATTTGACTAAGTAGAGAAATTGGATCAAGACTGAAGTGTACGACTCCTATTCCTTATGGGAGGTTTTATTGGAGTGATAGTGCTTGGAGTGGTCCCTTATCGTTTCGTGTTTGCTGGCTTGCTTGCTGGCTTTCTTAATCTTATCTAACTTTTCGCGCTGCCTAAGAAAATAGATTCGACTGACTCTTATCAATAGTAGGGGGAGATCTAGGAAGAAGTAGACGAATCCCCTTACTTATGCTTTGATTGGACTTTGGTGCTTGAGAGAGCAGAACAGAAAGCAAGAGACCTTACTTGAACAAACCCAGTGTTTTCAGTTCTTTTAGTAGGGAAGACAACTCCATAACTCAAGAATTAATGTAGGGGTAGGGGAGCAGTACTAGGAAAGAAGAAGACAGCTCAGTGCGTTAATAAGTCTACTGCTGTACTTTACGGGGAGAAGTCGACTTAAGTACTAGAACCAAGAGCGCTTACTATCAGAGTTGCGCCTAACACTCTTCAAGAGAGCGAGTCCTCTTCTCTTTCTTTATTGGAGATAGAGGTGCGCTTACTATTCTAGCTATGTCCTGCTTCTCTTTCTCTTTCTTAATAGAATCCCCAAACCCTTATCCGACTCGAATGAAGAATCTAAGGGATTTTCAAATGCCACTTGTCCCCCCAGGTTCAAAGACAGAAGCCAAATTCCTTGACTTTTTAGGAGTTGAATTCGGGGTTATGGGCGCATTGGCTATTTCTGACGCTTCAATCGCCATTTCTACACCATTTGAAGAGAGCTTCCTTACAGGAGGTTGAAAAAGCCATTTTCGTTAGACCCACTTGGTTATAGTAGAATGAATTTCCCACTAGAGAAACTAGAAAAGGTAGTCCTGCTGGCTAACTAGAGACAGCGCGGATGTCCTCTTGATTCAACAACTCAACCCTTCTTCAGGTCTCTCTAGGCCGAGAGAACACCTGCCATTCTAACTCATGATTCTCTAAGTAAGAATTCCTCCCATTTTATGAGCTTTACAGACCCGTCGCCGTCCCCGAAGAAAGGGAAAAATAGGAGCTGTAAGCACTTTACCGCTAGGTGAAGGAGTTAGAGAGCGGGTAGTTTTCATCGCTTGAAGGCCGATCTGTCTATATCAAATAGAAAGTTTGATCCTTTTTGTCTTGTTGTTTTTCCTTCTTCTCGGCTGGAATAAAAAATGCTCTCTTTGAAAGATAACTCGAAGAGGTCGTCCTCCTGACTCAGGTGCTAGAAGAGCCAACCAAGGGCTAAAGGACATTAAGGGAAGGAAGACGCTTTTAAAGCCCTCAAAAACCAACTCTTAGGTTTTTTGCTTTTAGCTCTTTCGTTCCTTCTTTACCCGATCCATCCGCCCGGAAAGCCCCCCTACCATCAGCCCCTGGAAGAGGAAGAGGAGGCACCTACCGAAGAAGTCTTCCCTCTATCTATTCCGGAAATGGTAACTCCTCCTCAAAAGAAGAAGACGAGAGGCTATCGAATGGATTGAAGGAAGCCGTTCCTTCAGTAATCTTACAACGAGGGAAGATACATCGACTCTCTCGGCTATCGCTTTCTTTATTTATTCCAGGCTTTCTTTCTTTCTTTATTCCAGAAACTCGTCCTCAGTCAGATGCCACTTTTCGGGTACCCTTAAAAAATAAAAAATAGATATTCGCGTAACACAGGCGGTTAGAACAATCTAATCCCCTTCCTGTTTATTAGTGGAATTGGCTGTTAGAAAGCCAGATGAAATAGCTTCAAAACACTCATCATGTCATGCCATTTCCCTGAAAGAAAGTCCCAATCCCAAGGCATAACCAGAATCAGAAGAGGGGCATCCCTACTTCCATAAAAAGGGGCTAAACAGGCTCTTCAAGGAAGTCCTCCTCTCAAGAATCATCATCGGCTTTGATATTGCTCTTTGCCTTTTTTTATGTTAGGTTAGGCAGAAGTACAAAAGAACCTTTCTTTGCAAGAAGAATCCGTATTAGGAACTCCTCTAATCCAACTCTCAAGAGGCATCATCGGCTTTTCCACTTCTATTTGCTTTTCGCTTTCCGCTAGACCCGCCCTCTAGCTGTAGAGTATAAGCTTTTCGGATCGTTCCTATCGAACAAAATCACAAGTTCAAAAGTCCCATTTCCGTTGATAGCTACTTCGCTTTTGGTTGGGAGTTGGCTATTAGTTATTTTTCCACAGTTTCCAGAAGGGGGCTCTAGATTGCATTTAAACAAGAGAAAGCATAAGTTGAATTAGTACCTTATAGGAGGTTGAGAAACTAGTTTTCGAGAGGGAAACTTGGTCAATGAATTCTAATTTCTTTTCCACTCCTGAAGTCATCTAACTGGGACATCTATCCTTTGCAAGCCCTTCTCGGCAAGGCCAGCATCTCGAAATGAAAAGATGTCTTCTTGTTCAAAGGTTTGAGTACTACCAACTTTGGAACTACTTTCTCTTAGCTTGTAGCTAGGAAACGGAGTCGCCCGGAAAGCTGTTTAGAATATCTTCTGGAAGAGTTCTTTCCTTGCCTTAACCTTCCCGCTTCGCTTGCCAGTTCCGCCTTAAGTAAGCTATAGGGCTTCCCAAGAGGGACGAGCTCTTCGAACTATGAACTCCAGAGCCAAAGGAAAGGTCTTTTAAGTCTCGACCAACGGGAGAGGAACGAAGGTATCGCCTTTAAGCCAATTCAAGGAAGGGAAAGGAAGTGCACTCGGTTGTAGCAGATCAGATTCTCTCTCTTAAGGTACGATCACAACCTATGAATTTCTGTTTTCTGTGCATCATTCATATATGCTAAATGCAACAGAGTAGAAAGGAGGTTGCTTTGGGAGGAAACGCATGCTTATGCTCAGTCACTTTCTATTCCCTGGATGATTGCTGGTGATTTCAATAGAATCTGAAATCCGAATGAGAAGATTGGGGGTGCAGTAGGAAGAAATTGAATTCGAGAAGTATAAACTGGTCTTCCCAACTGCTGCATAGAATCAGAGCTGGGTGGCACTGAAGTTCGGTTTCGATCAAGACATCCCAACAACTGACTATAGAGGGGGAGTAATGCGGAAGTTCAACCGCTGACAGAGGTCCTTTTCCAGCAACTCTCTATTTGAAAGCCCCTACTCCCATAAAGAATGCGCAGGAGTGGACTGAGCTCGGCTCAATATGGGCACTGGTGGGTCAGCTGAAACAGGGAGCGCACAGCCATACACGAATCACTTTAAATACAAGAAGCCGAGAACCCAATCGTGTCACTAGAGCCAGGATAGGCAGGGCGCCTTCATCAGCTACAGGCACCAACTTACTCACATAGGGCACAGTATCAACGGCTCCCGAGAGGGGCCAGATTTCAAAAACTTCTATCGGCGGTAGTAGACCAGTAACAATCCGGGAATGTCACACAACAACTGCTACCTCAAGTGCAGGCAACATTGCTTCAGAGCAAGTTACTATATTACGGGAATCATCCTCTGGTCGTCGTGTGAAGCAAATAGCCAGCAAGCTCTATGCTTTGTCTCGGCAGGTACACGCTTGTCAGTTAAGTCAGTTATTCGGGTAGCAAGCGGATTAGGAATTCCACTTTTCGGGAAAGCAGAGAAGATCACAACAACTCTTTAAGATTACGGTTAGCGGGACATCTCAGAGAATTTCCTTGTTCGGTCGTTTCCGTCCTTCAGTTCTTGAGAAGATCAGGAATTCCCTATTTCTTTCGGGAAGGGCATAGGCATTTTTCGGATAGTTGGTTTAGGTCAGAGAATCAATATGTCCTTCCGTTCCAACTCTAAAGGTAAGTGCGGTTGATTGAAAAACTAGTCGGCTTTTGAGAGATTTAAAGACATTACCAGCTTTTAAGTCAAGCTCTTTCCTTGCTTTTTCTCTCGTTAGGCACACGGGGGGCCAGGCGTACGATAGACAATCTATCTTGAGGGTGTCTTTCTTAGCCGCCCAAGAAAGACAACTATTGAATTCTGAGCCTTCCACTTCCGAATTTCTCCCTCGATGAATATTGTTTAACAACCTTGAATCTCTAAATCTTCCTTCTGATTTTTTTGATTTCGGGTAACTGAGATAGCACAGGCTTCAGGAAGGGAACTCGTTAGGAAGGCTACTTTGAAAAGATCATCTTTCTTTCAAGTTGTAAGTCGGAAGCTTGGTTTCAGTAAGGGCACTCGTCTGTTGGCTTTTGGAAACTCTCTCTTTTCGGTGGAAGTCTTTTAAGTATATAAGTTGCAAGGTCTCACTTGACTTTTCCACCCTAAGGCAGGGCTATGCAAGGAGTTCTTCCTTCCATCAGTTCAAGCAGATAGCTCTAGCCTTCATCAAGCCCTGAAAGAAAAAGTAAAGATACTTGAACAAGAGGAACTAAAGGTCAACTCACTACTTCCACTTCCTGCAGTTAGAAAATATCAATCTCTCTTCTTCCAAGCAGGCAGTAGGCAAAGACAACTTCCACTTCATAGCCGGTGTCTGAGGTAGCAAGATAGGGCTCAGCCAAAAAGTTTACTAGCGCAGGGGTGCTCACCTTTTTTGGCTCATTCCGGCATAATTCTATAAAAAATATTTTAATCAAAACGGTTTTTTGCTTTTGTCTCCGAGCTGAATAGATCTATCCAGTAACATGATGGATGATCGACCTTTACTTTACCTATATGAGGATGGATGGGAGCAACTGGAAGTCGACCTAGCTTCCTCTAGCGAGTGGACTCTTCGGCTGGATCCAAGGATTGACTTCTTCCAGTAGGCCAGGGGGAATAATGAGCAACCAGGAAGAGGAAGGAGCTGCTCATCTTCTTTGTCCAGGCCGAACTTCATTCAGAATAGGAGACCTCGATCGATACATAGATCATTGCTGCCGGCCGGTTCCGCCGCTCATTTTGTCCCCGCTATCTATCTTAGTATTAGGATTCCATTTTTTCCATTATGGAAGGGATTCGATCCAGTGGGGGTCCCACCTTCATGCCGCGACCCTCTTCCTCCTTTAGAAGAGGCGGCCCCCCTTCTTTCTCAAAGTCAAGTTTCTCGCTTGTTGGATTCCAAACCTCGCACGTATATGGATCAGTCTCCTATCCTTGCCGCTGTTGACCTCTTTCCTGTTCAGCCACAGAGCAGTTCGCAGCTGGATCTTTCTCAGGTATTTATTTCCTGCTTCAGTCTCTTCTCGTCTCCTTTCTTTCATTCAGCGACTGGGTACACACTTCGCCATGAAAGATCTTGGTGATATTCATTTCATTTCTTTCTTGGGAATCGAAGCCAAACGTACATCGACTTCTCTAGTCTTGACTCAGACTAAATACACCTTGGATCTGCTTACTCGCACTCATATGCAAGACTCCAAGCCATGTCCCACACCCCTTGCGTCTGGCTCAAAGCTCTCTGCATACGATGGTGCTCCTCTCTCTGATGCAACAGAATATCGTAGCATTGTTGGCGCCCTTCAGTACCTCACTCTCACCAGACCTGACATTTGCTATGCTGTCAATCAAGTTTGTCAGTTCATGCACGCTCTAAAGTGTGTTTCGTAAGGTGCCTGGCTAGTACGGACCCAGTAGGGCAAGCAATTAAGCTAGTCTGAAAGACATCAGGGTTGCAGCGTAGGTGTCAAAGGGTTTTGGTACGGTAAATTACTGATATTAATCCGGTATTTCATATAAAGAGTTAGTGATCTCCCGCTTCCAGCTTTCAGATTTTTAGCCTTCTTAGTCATTGACGTTTCCGGCCGTGGTTAGGGGTTGGCCCTTAACCTTAGTAGAAGAGTAGATGAAGTATGGATTGAGAGAGAGTGCCCCCTAGTATTTGAAAGCATCTTCTTTGCCAACTACTTGACCATAAACAGTAGTGAATTAGTGATCTACTAACCCCTAGTATTGCACGACGGCAAGTTTGAAATCTCAGGTCAACCTTGGTTTGTGAGGTTTGTTTTCCTTTGT
Source organism: Vitis vinifera (assembly GCF_030704535.1). Classification (NCBI taxonomy): domain Eukaryota; kingdom Viridiplantae; phylum Streptophyta; class Magnoliopsida; order Vitales; family Vitaceae; genus Vitis; species Vitis vinifera. The sequence continues at coordinate 17,822,820 of NC_081814.1, forward strand.
TTGACGATACGGGGCTATATGATACAGGGCCTGGTTGATGGAGGCCCTCAAAACGAACGATAATTTTATTATTAGGGTATTTATTTAGTATCTGCTTACTTACGAGGTAAGGGAGGGACTTTAAAGGTCAGTGCCTTGCCAATCGGTTCACGAACGACTGTTATAGATACTGATCTGAAATGAAAGTCTCCGTTATAGATGCAGTTCCATCAGTGCAGTCGTAAAGATCGGATTTCGAAAGCCTAAGGCAAAAAGGTGCGGGCATTATGATGGGCCGGCCTCTGCTTTTGCGGAAGAAGCGTTCATCATCAGGTGAGGCTGGGCTACGAGTCAATACAATAACTGATCTATCTTCCCTTCCGGGGTGTGCTATGAGTAGTTTGTTCTTCCCCTTCGACTTCAAAAGTCAGGGTGAGCTCGATCGACTGTAAAGGCAGGCAGCTCAACCATAGTAAGAGGAAGAAGATGTTTAAATATGTTCCCGATCGACCATGGGCGAAGTAGTCAGTATATCTTATTCTATTCCATAACTACCATATGTACTAATTCCCATCTCATTTCCCAGGCGTTTTTCTGCCAGCCACGAAATGGAGCATGGCATGGGACGGAGGAATCGATACATACCTTTCTCAGCCCCAGCCCTTGGAACAGAATACTACTGCCCCAGGTGGAGAAGGAAGAACCGACATCGAGGTGCCAAATATATTTGATATCGTTTAGTTGTTGTTTCTGAAATCAAAGAGCTTCAATCAGGCAGGTCAAAGCCCCGTGTACTAATAATGTGCTTTTTCGTGTAGTTCTTAGCTACTACTGGATAGCTTGCCAGTTTGGCGCAGCATTATTCCAAGAAGCAACATCAATCATCCTCATACCGAGTAGAGCGAGTAGTTGAGTCCGCATTTCAATACGAATCGGCATCGGCCAAGAGATCCTATTTTTTATTCCTAGCAAACAGATCTAACAGTTTCTATCAAACCAACCGATTTTTCTGTTTAAAAAAGAAAGGGATTTCCTTATTTCGATTTAATGAGTAGAATTTGGTACATGCTTCTCAGAAGAAATGGAAAAATGGAAATGTTATTTTCAAATTGATAGCTAGGAAAGGGAACTACTGAATGAGACTTTGGTGCTCCTACTCCAAGATTTTAGTATTCTAATATTTTTAATGAAAAAAAAAATAATAATAAAATATTCGGTGACAGCTACTATTCCGGCATAGGATTCTGAGGCAGTAGATTGATTCGGAAAGGGAGGGTGATTAAATACCGCACCCGACTACCCGAACTTTCTTCTTTCATCCGCTTTAATCGGTTCACTTAAAGCGAGGGATGGTTGGCCAGGTCGATGGATTCTTTTCGGGTTTCGAGAAGGAGCTGCCAAGAAACCTCGATTCCGTTCAAGTTTTCGGCAGGGTGGTCGAAGATCAGGAAGGCGCTTTGTTGTCGATCGCCAGATGTTTTTGGTTTCGAATTCGAGGTGCGGTGAATGGTCGACTGCTTGGTTCCCTATTCATCGAGTTGTTCGGGGAATAGCGAATAGCCATCACTGAAAGGAGTAATGGAAGAATTGAACCAGTGACTGACAGGGAAGACCTCATTTCGTATATAACAAATAAATGAATCAAGAAAGTAATAGCTTTTGCCTGCATTCATTCAGTCTTAGTGGCGGTGCCCGCGCCATTTCCTATTGCTTGCTCCATTATTCCCTCACTGGCACATGCTCCGGGCTCCTGCTTTGCCTCTCACCCATCAACAAATGAATGTGTTGCGACTTACTTAATGAACGTAATGAACGAATCTTTTCGATCGAAGCAGGAGCATCTTCTATGTATGAATATGTAAACCACACCCTTGAATTAATATTCAAATCGGCTAAAAACTCTATCCCCCGGGTCCCACAAATGGGTTCCCACTTCATCACGGCAGCTAGCAGGGCAGGCATTGCTTGGTTCCCGAATGGGTCTGCTTCCTGCGAGTGTGCCCCCCCATAAGCTATAAGGGCGAGCCTTACGTGATAGGGGCGAATTCTTGCATCGTTTCATAAAACCACTTAACAATTCAACATTTCCACCCCACTGCTAATGTGGATTAGTCTTCCGTAGGATAGGCAAGGCATCTAGGACTATTAGCTGGTTCCTCCCCCCATTCAATACTATTCGAATCTCTCCAGGTTGAGCAACTAGGTTGAACAATCAATCTTGAATCTACAGGCGCAGGAGATTCATTCGGGGTCTCAGCTAGCTACCATGTATATCTCTTCCTGGTTAGACATCTACCCCGACTGGGAGCAGAAGGTGGTCGGAACGAGAGGGCTGATCGAAGATCAGAATTGGGCGTAGAGAGGCTAGCGAACAAGCAAAAGGTGCTTAACGCCCTAGCGCGAAAGCCGTTGCGCTAATGCGCATCCGTTTTATTGCTTTTCTTTGTTGAACCCTCGACGGTCTACCCTCTTTATCGATATCCCAATTCTAGCGTTCGTTAGCAGAAGTAGAGATAGGGGGAGATAGGATTTTTTACAACATTTATGTGAAAATGACAGAAGCCGCTATAAAGGGAAGAAGCATATCCTGCACCTTCACCTGCGAAGCGCTACGCTCCTGCTTACGAAAGACTACTTTCCAAGCGAACTACTGAAGACAGACTACTGGGAGTGGGAATAAAGCTCCCGCCCTTTGCCCTTAACTCCTTCAATGTCGCACCTACTACCAAAGACTGAACCAAAGAAGGGATGGGATAAACATAGCCATCTCTCCCTCACCCCGCAGCTCAAACTCCGCATCCTGATCCAGATCCAGCTACGGACTTACTAGAGCTACTACGCATCCTAGAATTGGGGGAAGGCGTCTAGACGCCTAAAAGAAGGCATAAATTAATGTCTGAATCTTCCTAAAGTAGCAGAAGACATGAAAATCACTAAACAGCGCTTTAAAACTATGAAATGTGGGCATAGACAGTTTTCGGGTATCACAGTGAGACAGTGATCCCTACGCCCTGAACTAACTGCCCGAGGGCCCACCTATGCTACTACCAAGCCCACTGCTGCCAAGCAAGGTATGGCAATAACAAAAACTTCGATACCTAAATGAATTCACCCAAAGACTTAAGACCGAACCAATCTCATTCTTTTTTTCATTACTGCAACGCGCCAACGGAAGCAGAAAGCGAAGCTCCTCCGTAATGCTTTATCTATGATTTACTTAAAATAAAAAAGATCTCAGTGATTTATTACATCGCTTGCTATGCGACTATAATTAGTTGATAGCGGAACTCAGCTGGGACAGCAGATATAAAAAAGAAAGAAGCGACGTACTCCTACCTAAACTTCTCTTGCTTTAGCGCGAAAGAACGACGGATATCGCACTTTAGCTAGAACTTTCATGGCTTACCGCCCTTTCTTTAGCGCCTATGGTCTAACTAAAAGAAAAGTACTCGTCAAGGGCCCAAGCGTGAACCTTCACTTCCGCATCTAGCCAGCAAAGGCAGACGCAAGGTCTGGGCACCTTTATTTATTATAACATTATAGAAGCGGAACCTCCAAGCTCAGACATCTCGTCCTCTGAAGCTGATGAGTTTAAGTCTTCATCGGAACAGGAAGGCAACAAGTCTCTTAATGATGGGAGAGGACAATCCTCATCTGATTCTAAGACTGGTGCGGGACGATACCCTTTTAATGGTGAAGGAATCTTTGCAATGGATGTGGAGTTGGCTGAGACCTTCTCCTGTTTAGACTCCTTCGATGGCTATGGCTCGGCTACGGGGCGTATACGGATGGTCCCATTGTCGATGAGCTCTTGATCTACGACCAACCTTGAGGAATGAATAAAAACCTTGAGCGGATGATTAATCATGCGGTGGAACCTACTTTGGGATTCTCAGTCTTATCCACCTCTTCCGGCTTCTTTCTTTCTGGAAGCTGAATGAGCTTCGCGGCAAGGAGGCCGTCGAGAATGTCATCGAGCTTGTCGTCGGGAATAAAAACAAACAAACCTCTCGAGACGCTCTTTTAACGACCTCGGCCCTTAGGCTTTTCAGCCTCTTTTAGCGCCTTGCCTTTACCCATCTGGACGACCGTTGTAGCCATGGACTGCTTGGTCTTATTGTCGGATTTAGGCTCCGGCCTCTTGGGTCTATCTCTCTTCAGATTACGAGCGAGAGAATTCTATATATCTGTCGCCCGGGAGGATAAGTCCTTGAAGGTTTCGGGTTTGACACCCTGTAGAAGGAGAGTCTCGCTTCAAGTTGTTCATGCACATGCGTATAGCTTCTCGCTCGGAGATGCTTTGTGGACAGTGCAAGCTGAGGTTGCGCCATCTTGTGATGAAGTCGGCGGCTTCCTCGGAGTTCCGCTGAGTCGTTTGAGTCAACTTAGTGATGCCGACGCTCTTTTGAGTGCTGTAGAAGCGTTGAAGGAAAGCGCGCTCCATTTGATCCCAATTCTCGATTTTTCTGGGTGGGAGCTTGCTATACCAAGTGAAGGCAGCTTTTCGAAGAGTTTGGACGAACTGCCTCATCAAAAATGGTCCACTTTGAGCAGTGTCACCACATTGAGAAAGAAAATGAGCGATGTGCTCAGTTGGCGATCCAGTTCCGTCGAAGTGCGAGAACTGAGGCTGCTGGTAGTTTGGTGGAAACGGCACAAGGTCGATGTACACAGGATAGGCTTTTTGATACCCTGTACTTGAATTGGCCGTTGCCCCCAGCTGAAGAGCTTTGAAAGTTTCAGTAATCATCTGCTGTACAGCCTCTGGAATAAGTGTCGTTGGCTGTGTTGCAGGAGCAGTGGTGTGGACCACAGGCGGGACTTCCACTGTCGGAGGAGGATTTTGAGCGGTACGCGCTCTAAATGCAGTTATCTCCGCATCCTTCTGAGCGAGGCCGGCCTCTAACTGAGCGAGGCGTTCCTCGAGATTCGATCCTGATGTGCCCGGGGTAGCGTCAGTGGCCATTACAGCGATGGGACCACTCCCGAGCGATCGAGGTGATGATGCAAGGGAGGCTCTTGGTGACTACGTTGGTGAAGACACCGGCGAGACCCGAGTAAAGTCTTCCTCATTGAAAAGAGACTGGTCGTCTCCATAAAGAAAGAGGGTTATCCCTTGTTGTGAGCGGTTGCGCTCCTTGTCATGCTTCGAGTGCGCATGTGATGTGTATGTAGGGAAAAAACCTCTTATCTTTAGAATAGTGCAGTCACATACCTAACATACCTAGTCGTTGGAGTTTTGCCAGCACCACCATAAGCAAAGCGCGCATCTGGAGAACTGCTACGCCACTTGTGTTTTATTGTTCCAAATAATCCCCCCCCACGCTTACCCGAATCACTCCTGCTGTTCCATCCATTTACAAATACCGTCCTGTAAATGGAGTTGCCTGCCCTGTCTGTCCTGGCTAGCGAAGTACGCTTTCCTTCCTTTAGTTCAAGAGTTCCGGAAGTTCAAACTCAACAAGAAAATGACATCCAGTGCTATGCAAACTACTTTGATTAGTAAGTCTTTGCTTCGGTGAATTGCTAAGCGTCCTTTATTTTTTTTTTTTTATGGTTGAATTCTCTCTAGTGGAATTGCTGTACATGATGAAAAAAAAATTATCTTTTTTAGAATATTTTATGAAAATTTTAAAAGAAAAGAATTCGACGATAAGAGAAGAGGGGAAAGAAGAGCATAAATAAGAATGAAAATTGAAGATATATGAATAAAATAGAAGAAGATAGATATAATAAAAAGAGAAAGCAAAGTACCTATCACCCGGCTAGATAGAGAACGAGAGCTCGACCGATCAAGACTTTGGACCGGGATCGATCGTTTCGTACGGGAAGGAGATAAATAAAGAAAGAAAGTCATTCGATTCCAGATGAGCGGATGAGCCTTGACCCTTTGCCACAGAGTAAAGAACTCAATCCCGATCCAGATTCACCTCAGCGATTGACCCTTGACCGTAGATCGTTACAAACAGAGGACCGGGCAGTTAATATCGAAATTCCAGATTTGAAATTCCCGGCTTTCCTTCGCCAATCAAGCGCGGGACGTACTACTGATTGATTCCAGACCAATTTGATCGGGGAATACATTATATATAATAGAACGGAAAGCAAGCAAAGTGAATGCCAATGATTCGAGATCTGGATAGCGCACTGAGCTAAGCAGCAGAAATTGGACCTAAAGCGACGACGCTTGTGCGCCGACTCCTCTATTTATAGATTTGGATTCTATGATGGACGAAATACAGCCTCGAGCTATAGTAGCCAAGCCCTATGAGAGCTAAGCTCCTTTTTTGGCTTAAGAAAGATGGTCATAAAAACGAGATCTTTCATCAGCCAGGCCAGATCAGACCAGGTGACATACTCCAGATGAGTGGTCGATCCCAATTGTTGCGGAAGATCCAGATTCAGATTCAGATGAAGTCGCAGGGTGGTCGTAGATCAGAGGAAAGGAAGGTAAGCCGCTTCACCTCCGTCCGCCTATCCCCTTTTTTCTTCCTTTGTTGCCGCTTCAAGACATGGGATAAATTAAAGGAATGAATGAGGTACTGCTGACCAGGTGAGAGAGATATTCCCAATTGCACCAGTAGAGCCGGAGTAAGCAGATTGGCGTTATCAGATCCAGATGAGCTCAGAGCCATAGCCTATGCGAGTCTTACCAGAGCTCTTGTACATTTTTCAATTTACCTATGAGAGATCCGGTCTAAAAAAAAAGGCCTATTTTAGAGACTTATTCTCGGTATAATCCCCTATAAAAGAGCTTGAAGAGGCACTATAAACATGAGGAGGGCCGATACGGACAGATGTGAAAAATGTTGCGACAGCTTCAACCCTTTTGGGGACCCTCTCGAGCGATACATAATTGAGTTTCAAATTCCATATTCCCCGCAGCCGTTCACTCTTGAGTTCATTCCTTCACGGAAGACTAGAATACTGAATTGCATTAAGGTAGTGATAGCGCATTGAAATTGGATACTGAGCACGGAAATTAAGGCGCCTTATCGAGAGTTCTTACTGGCGGGACCCCTATCTCCTTCTTGGACCCCCTATCTCCTCGATTGAAGAAGGGCGGATGCTTAAGGAAAGAGAGGCGTAAGGAAGCTGAATGATAGCGTGATAGAGAGAGGGAGCGCTCGTGGAGCTTGAAGAGGGGGAATTCGCGCTTCGCTTCGACCAATTAAAGCAATTAGCCACTAGATCGAAGAGGTGGCGCTTAACGACACAGAGAGACTGCGAACGCTAGGTGCTTTTAAGCCCTCTTATCAAGACTTGTAACTGGACCCTAGTACCTCTCAATGAGAGAACTGGCATATTCTTACTAACTAAACAAAGGAAGGCATAGAGACTCAGTCCCTCACTCCGGAAAGGAAGAAGAGACCTCAGAGGGCAAAGGTTGGTCGTAGATCAAGTCAAGAAGCTCGTCGTCTTACTGATTGAGCACTTGGCGAGGCAGGAGTTGGATTGACCAAGGATGGGATTCGCGCATACCAATGAATGGAGTCGATAACTTTCGAAAATCTTGATTTTATTTGTAAACAAGTAAGCAAGAGAGGGTACTCGTGGACCGATTGAGACAGCAAAGAGAAAGAGCCTTTCCAACAAATTCGCGGACAGATGACCAAAGAAAGAAGATAGAGCCTTGCTGACAGATCTGAAGAAAGAAGAGTCTGAGACCCTTGTCCCAATTGAATTTCAAGGGATGACCTATACAAATAGATAGACGAGAATTCAAGGCTAGAGGCTACCAGTACTTTAATAACTACTTAAATTAAATAGATTACCGGAACAAAGAAGGAAGCAAGGTTGGTCTACGATCTTAAGCAGGCTGATGCTACTATGAAGGGTGGTCGTAGAGAACGGAACAAGCAACGGACTGAGCGCCTAGCGTAGCGCAAAAGCCGTTGCGCGTTAGCGCTTTAGTTTGATTGCTGGGTGTAGCGAAGAAATAGAATCGGAGTGCTATTTACATGTACATCTACATATATTTACATGTAAATATATGTAGATACAAATTATAGATGGATCTATATCAATCCCATATCTTCATACAATAGAAAGTGTGGTAGAAAGGTTCATCTAGTTCTTTCTACCATACTATATATTGTATTGGATCTATATACCGCTGATTCAATCTAGTCCACTCATTTCATTTAAGACTTGGAATTGTAATCCCTTTCATTTCTTCAATCATTGATAAGAACTAATAAATAACTCAAGTTTCATTCAAATTAATTATTTTGACTAACTGTTTTTACGTAAATGATAAATAAAAAAGCAGTAGGAACTAGAATGAACAGTGCAGTAGCAATAAATGCGAGAATATTGACTTCCATAATATCATCGTTTCATTTTTTTTTTCGCAATAACTCGGGATTGAATCCCATAGATATGAAAAATCTTTCGCCTGTAAATTCAATGGGATGAATTACATCTCGATGATATTGAATCGGATCAATATCATGAATAACAATATCTGAGCTATCAAATTGATTCATCGTCGAGAATTGAATAGTATAACATAGGAAGATCTTTTATCCATACCGACTCAAAAATTGGATTCCTGATCCACTCAAGAATTCCTTTATTTATCCACTCTTTCTTTCTAGAAATTGCCTTCCTTGTACAATTATCAGATAAAGTCTCATCTGACCGCTTTTCCACTTCCATTGATCACAAACCCAAACAAACAATAGAAGTGAAATGGAAAAAAGGAATAGGGGTCAAGTTCTAAACTCCGTTTTTTAATGATCTAATTTTATTGGAAGACAAAGAAGTGTGATAAAGATGAGTCCCGGTATAAAAGATCTAATCTTCCATAAAATGAACTATTTTAGAGTTTGGTTTTTCTTCGATGGGACCCCTAAAAAAAGATTCTTCATTACCTTGCTAAGAGTGGTGGGATCGTTGTTTGATCTTTTTTTTTTTTAATATCCTCTTTCCTTGGATTAGTACTCGGACTCATATATAAAAAGTTCAGTATGAAATTTGAATGAGATCGATTCTTTCAAATTTGAATTAGTAATTGAAGTTACACAAAATCGGAGCCAGAAAAGGAGATAGGTTTAATTTGAAAAGTCTTCTATTAGGGTAACTATGTTAAATTCATTTTGTTTTTGTATCGTACAAAAAACGAATTCCATTTGTGTATGTGCTCCCGGGAACCATATGGTACTCTATTCCATTACACGGATCAGGAGTAATAAAAAAGCCAGACCCAGCACGCTTGGATACCTGAATATAATGCTACCAATAATTGTACTAATGCACATATGTCTCTCTCCCATCAATCGGTACTAGTTGAAGTAATGGAAATTCCCATATTTGTTTGATGATAAATTCGAAAGAAAAAAAAAAGATATAAAATCTAAATAAGAATAAGGATCCCCCCTGGGAATGAAAATATGCTCCTTGTCGCTCTTTTCACAGAAAATGGATAGATGAATTAATGTATTTATTGGATCCGTCGGGACTGACGGGGCTCGAACCCGCAGCTTCCGCCTTGACAGGGCGGTGCTCTGACCAATTGAACTACAATCCCAGGGAAAGAAGGTGTACATCCTACATATTCTTATGATTTAATTCAACCCATTTCTATTTAGAAGCGCCGTCTTCTATTATAAGAGAGACGCGAGTGATATATTGATTATACACACGGATATGCACTTTAGTGATTACTAGTAATCCTTTCGTTATTGACAAATCGATTGATAATCAATCTTTCAATGAAAAAAGTATTTTTTTTTTCTTGACTCTTTTCCTTTCCTTAGACTTTATACTTACAGATCAAGATATGAATCTAGATCATTAGCAAGATCAGAATTTGTAGGAACAAAACAAATAAGTAGAGCAAATAAATGGGGGTAGGTATATATCAGAAAATTTGACTTTCGTTATTCCTCTGTATCCGACATTTCTGACGAACAAATGGGTTATAGCATTTCATGTTGGATCAGCGAATTATTGGGTCGAGCTGGATTTGAACTAGCGTAGACATATTGCCAACGAATTTACAGTCCGTCCCCATTAACCGCTCGGGCATCGACCCAAGAAGAATCAATTCTAGGCTTATTGATAATCCATGATCAACTTCCTTTCTTAATACCCTACCCCCACCCAGGGGAAGTCGAATCCCCGCTGCCTCCTTGAAAGAGATCCTGAACCACTAGACGATGGGGGCATACTTCCCCGATCGCCATCATACTAGGATGATAGTATCAATAGTTTTTAAAAATTGTCAATATAATGTAATGGTATGACTAGATCCGAAGGATCTTTCCGTCTTTCATGATTCCATAGAATTTTTTGATTCGTCATTTAGATTCATGAATCAGTCATTCTAATCGACATTCTATATAGAAATCGATTATATAAATCGATATTACTTACTTTACTATAACATATTACTTACTTTACTATAACTATATTTATAAAAATAAAAAATAAAAAATAAATAATGATAAAGATATAAATATATATCTAAAGAAATCAAAATTAATAATACGAAGGATAGTCTCTTTTCAGGTAGTCATTTGTCCGCCAAAAAAGGGGGGTTAAACGCCATTTCTTCCACTGTCATTCATTGATTCACTCATTGTTAAGATGAGATATGCCTATCTCTATCTCACACTAAGCCAGGAAATTTACAAACGAGAAATCGGGGAAGAGGGATCAATAAGTTATCGAAAATTCTTTTTTCTCTAAGAATTTGGTTCAGGGAGGGGACAAGTCGAATCTCTTCATCACATGATTCAATGAAATATCTTGGATCTATGTCGAATTAGTAGGTACATGTATCAATCAAGTTAATTTCGTTCTGATGGGGATCAATTCAAAAAGCAATTGGGGTTGGTCTTGAAACAATTCATTGCATTGATATTTCTCAAATCAAATATCAATAAATCATTTTACCCGATACTCGCTAGGTAAATCCAATTTATCGTTCCTGAATAAGCCACTAGCCATTATGAGTTTACTGCATGTACTTATGTATAATATATATATACACATAGATATATCTTATCTGCATAGTGACCAATTCAGGAATTGAATCAAATGGGCCCTTTTAACTCAGTGGTAGAGTAACGCCATGGTAAGGCGTAAGTCATCGGTTCAAATCCGATAAAGGGCTTTGCTTTGACTTTTTTCATAAAACTTCAGTCGTAGTATTCATATTTGAGCGGAGAATATAGATATTGTTGATATTTGTAATAAAAAAAAATAACCAACTGTATAATTATAAGAAGTTATCATTATAATGAGTTATAGTATAGTAATTCTAGTTATAAAGTTGAACATTTGTTTCAAATTTATAATGAATAATGATAAGTCGTCTCTTGAATCGCCAAATATTCTTATTTTCCATTATTCCAATCAAATCCATTATAGATTAGAAATCAACAAAAGAAAAAGTCAGTGGACCTGAATTGAATCATGACTATATAAGCTATTCTGATATTAAGATTCAATATAGATGAAATCGTGGAAGCGGACCTTTTCTTTCCTTGGACCACGTAAGAATTCGTCGTCCGATTGAATCTTCTTGTTCCTGGATGCTCCATAGGAATCCATCGCTATTCCTTTCCTCTACCGAGAAAGGTTCATTCCGAGTCACAAAAGCAATCTTTTTTTTTTTTTTTTCATTTTTCTTTTCGTTATGGTAATGCAATGCAAGAGTCAGGTTGTTTCTGATGATGAAAAGAGCTTTTTTTTATGTTATGTGAAATTTATGAAAACCCGATATTTAAAGGTCGGTAATATTAGAAGACGACTGTCGGTATCTGACTATCAGATACCGACTGTCGGTATATCTTTGAAAGCTCAGATGGAGAGAATAAACGGACTCCTCGAGGGCTACTTAAGGCACTTTAGTGCAAACCAGAAGGACTGGAGCTGTTGGATGTTGCTCAGTGCTACTATAACTTAACAACCAAAAAGCTCTGCGTCGAACTTCAACCCCTTCGAGTTGGCCACGGGGCAACAGCCTCTGACGCCCCACACCATTGCGACAGGAGGGGGCTTGCCCATCACTTTGCCAAGAGGTGGCAGGAGCGCAACGACCTAGCCCAAACCTACTTAGATGAAGCAGCAAGGCGTATGAAGGGAAAAAAACCTTCTTGGAGATAACTCCAAAAGATCAACCAACCTAACCTACTTAAACAACCTAAAGGCTTAGCTCGGTCTGAAGGAAGAAGAAAGTAGACCTTGTAGAGAAGCGGATAGGAGAGGTAGCCTATAGACTCAAGCGACCAGCTCAGTGAAAACTCACCCCGTATTCCATGTGAGTCAGTTGACTTCGATTAGACCAGACCGACCCAGATAGGAACGTGCCCACGAGGGCACCACCAGATGTTGTAGATGAACCTACGAAAGAAGAAGTTGAGTATATCATAGCTGACCGCACCATGGGCTAGCCCATACACCCACTGCACGAGTGGAACTTAGTCAAGTAGAAGGGCCAACCTGAGAGCGAGGCAAGCTGGGAACGGGCTGAGACTTAGGATTCGAAGACCAAGTCAGAGACTACTGGACGTCTCGCAGAGCGACTCTCAATGAGGACGTTGATACTTTTCAAAAAAAAAATATTTTTTGGCTTAATCCGCCTTTACTAAAGATCAAGGAAGTACACTTGTACTCCGGCTAATAAGGGAAAAGCTTTTTCTTTTTCAAATCCAAGTTTGACTCTGATTAGATCCTTAGCGCAAGCGCTAAGTAAGCCCTAAACGGCCTTATGTAATGTAAAAAAAATTGAGGAAAATAACGTCAAGTAGAAACGAACAAGGTCTTACGGCACGATCACTATATCTTTTCTTTTTCTCTCCTCTATGGAAAGAGGGGATGATACGTGGCGTGGTATACCTGATCGTTTGGTCAACGAGACGTACGTAAGTCGACATAGCTCCATGTATATGTTCTTTGGAGCTAGAACCCATCAATAAAATGAAAGAATGGTGAGCCTAGGGCGACGAACATGGCTCAAGAGTTTCTATACAAAGCCCTTCTCTTCTTCACTCAAAGAGGTTTGTTTTTCTCCCTTTGAATGGTACTTGATTCATAAAGAATGAATCTTTTGGTTAGAAGTTATACGGACTTTATAAAAGGAAATGCCACGCTCCGCGTGTCACGAGATATGGGGCCTTCTAATCCAAGGGTCATCCCTCTCGGCCCTATTACGGTAAGGCCAATGCATCAGCCAACCAGTGTGGTGGCGAACACACTATGCTGTAAGCTAAGCTGTTCACCTTGTAGACGGAGGAGATATATCAAGTGTGCCGTGCGTGATTCATAAGATTCTATAGTAGCACCAGCTGATCTACGACCACCCTAACTCTTCCATGACTTTGACTTTCCGGACCATCGGATCTGCCCTCGCAAGTCTCTCTAAATTTTGGGAGCAGAGCATGCAAAATCGAGCAATGGATCTTAGAAGAATGAAACTTTGAACGGCACGACTCTTTCTATTTCTGCGCTGGCATTTGAGTTGTCTCCCCTCCTCTTTCAATCGACACACTCGACGCAGATAGCTCCGGTGGCCCCGGCTTCTGCCTCTATCAGGCGGCGGCAGCCCCCACCTCCACAGCCACAGCATGGAGGAGCAGCTCCTTAATCCGCACTACAACCAATAAAAATTTTCTCCAGATTTATATATGATGCTAAACCGAGACCGAGATAGAGAGAGGGCTGCCCCTTTGTTGGCTCTTCGAGACAAGAGCACTCATAGGAATGGTGCTAATTCCCATGTTCCTTCTAGTCTCGTTTGCTTTCGAGAGCCTCCCCCTCCCCGTCCCTTACTCGTCTTTTGAAAGCCGTCATCCTGGATTGGATTTTCTTTTCCGTATGCCCGGGAAAGTGCCTCACCTTTCTACATTAATTATTATCAAAATTTCCTCGGGTCTCTATAAAACAGAATGAAAAGCCCGGGTGGAAGCACAAAAAAAAGGAGAGAGGAAAAGTAGAAAGGGGGGAAGAAGTCTAGTGCTAGTTCTTACTGAAACTTCTTTATCTAACTTTCATTTTAGAGTGGTTTCTTTGTTCTCTTATTTGGATTGAAAGAAAGACAAAACTCCCCTTTCTTTCTCTTCTTTCTTTTTGATCTGATCCCTTCGACGAATTTCGGCTATGACCAATGCCCCACTAGCTGAATAGGCGTAACAAAGCTACCTGAAAAAAGGCAAGGTGCACCTTGGATTAAAATCGACGAATTGCGTTTTGCCAGAGATATTTTTTTAGAAAGATTCTCCATTTTGTTAAAAAATAGAAAGAATCTAATCTAAATAAAGGCGCATACGCGGGAAGGGGGCCCCACTACTTCTTCATTCAGGGGGGGTGGGAGACTAGCCTCATTACTTCCCACTGGGCGAGAGGTGCACCTAACCCACCTACCCACTCATCAATCACGGTGTTCAGCTGACTTGCACTGATAGACCCCTATTGTATTGGAATTAGGCGCCCATCTTTTTACTGTTGTCAACTAATCTCTTCAATGTTCGATTCTACTCTATGTTAGAACATTTCTGTGAATGCTATTCCGATCTAAGTGGTCCTATTCCGTGTCCCATGCTAGGAAGCATTACTCCTCTTTTCATTCCAAATTCAAGAATACGACCGATACGATTGATTGGTCTGTGCGCCTCTCTAATTACTTTTTTGTATCCCCCTGTTCCTCGGATACAATTCGATCCTTCTACGGCCACATCTCAATTTGTGGAAAGCCTTCGATGGCTTCCTTATGAAAACATCAATCTTTATTTGGGTATAGACGGTATCTCTTTATTCTTCGTGATATTGACCACATTTCTGATCCCTATTTGCATTTCAGTGGGTTGGTCTGGTATGAGAAGTTATGGGAAAGAGTATATTACAGCATCTCTAATTCATGAATTTTTAATGATCGCCGTGTTCCGCATGCTGGATCCTCTACTATTCTATGTTCTTCCCGAAAGCGTGCCAATCCCTATGTTGTGCGGAGCTGAGTATCTTCTATTCGCTGGGATAAAGCTTTTCCTCTGCAGGGGCCTTGTGCAGTAAACCCCCTACGGGCGGTCGTCTGTCGTCGTAAAGTAGTCCCCGCGAAGCTTTCGGGAAGAGGGGTAGTCTTGTGTGTAAGCATAGCATTTCTGGTCGAACCCGCCCAACCCAACTAAGAAGAACCGAACCTGACAGACACATCTTTTTCCTTTTGGGAGGGTACTCCGAGTAGTGGGTACCTCGTAGGACCTCGACCCGCCTACTCGGGTCTTGTATGGATATGCAGGAAGGGGTGCTCCTAGGTGTGTGTAGGGGTTGTGTTTGTTCGCGAGAATGGATTCCTCGTCAAGTCAGTTTGGGGGGTGTGGACACACTTGCGCGAATTCGGGTAACGGCTACAAGGGAGAAATCGAAAGGAAACTGCACCCGACCAGGGATGGACGTAAACTCGTAAGCTACCGAGGGTAGGGATAATCGTCCAGGTCTTATTGTGAAACAAAAAAGCCGCCCCGCCACAGCAGGCGGGTTGGTTCCTCTGTCGTCGTCGGGGAGCTCTTGGCGAGGAGACCTTAGGATAAGTTGCTAAAACAAATGGGAGGGGAGGATCGACCCGTTCAGTATAATTCCGAAGAAAGACTGTTGGCAGCAGGTGGAGACATTTCTTTGGCCCCCTTCAAAAGGAAATGCGGGCAGGGTAGAGCTCGGCAGAGGGTTCGAGAATAGGGTAGGGTCCTATCCTTAAGATTCAGATAAGAAAAGAGTTCCAAACCTTTATGCATGCACCTCCGTACAAGTTCCGGCCAGGATAATTGGGAAAGATCAAACCAATTTGATCCGCTCACATCACAGTAGTAGTAGCGTAAAGGCCGTAAGTCGGGGGGCGGCCATAACATAAGGCTCTTACTTTCACATCTCTCTCCCTCTCTCTATCTATAGATAGATATAGATAGAGAGATCCGCTGCGTGAGCAACCCGACTGTGCGTTACATGTGCTCTACAGGCCGCACTCCTCTTCCCAACGAGCCCATTTTTCTTTTTCTTTGGAAGACGGGCGTTGCGTTCGGTTCGAAAGGCATGGTTTTCAGTATGTCTCCGGATAGGGCCCCCACTAGTCCGGATAGCTAGTGAGCGGTTCTTTCGGGCGGGAAGCAGGTCGGGCCCTACGGGCGGGCATCTCCCACAACGCAAGCTGCATTGTTCGCCACCACCCGAGAAGCAAAAGATTCGAGAGTCCAGGCTGAAAATACATGCATAGATAGTGGTCTAATGACAAGGGCCGATGACGGAAGATCGGGACGGAGCCGTATGATGCGGAAGTCTCACGTACAGTTCCCTGAGAAGGGAGTGGCTACCTACTGGAGCTTCGACCAACCACCACCGGTCAATTCCGCTTTGGGGCCACCCCTTACTCTACCATTATTATAGGGGTCTGGGGTGGGTTCGAGACAAAGAAAGATCAAGGCAGCATATCAGTTTTTCCTTTATACTTTACTGGGATCTGTTTTTATGCTATTAGCTATTCTGTTGATTCTTCTCCAAACAGGAACCACCGATTCACAAATCTCATTAACCACAGAATTTAGTGAGCGGCGCCAAATCTTTCTATGGATTGCTTCTTTCGCCTCTTTCGCCGTCAAAGTGCCTATGGTACCAGTTCATATTTGGTTACCCGAAGCTCATGTAAAGGCACCTACGGCAGAATCCGTCATCTTGGCAGGAATTCCTTTAAAATTGGGAACCCACGGGTTTTTAAGATTTTCAATACCCATGTTTCCCAAAGCGACACTTCGTTCCACTCCTTTCATTTATACTCCAAGAGCGATTGCTATAATATATACTTCCTCGACCACTTCAAGACAGATCGATCTTAAGAAGATCATTGCTTACTCCCCAGTAGCCCATATGAATCTGGTGACTATTGGTATGTTTAGTCGGGCGGCGGCCGTTAGGTCACCTATTTTGAGTTATGGACACACAAGGCCAAAACATGTGTGTCGGGCGTGCGACCCATCAACCTACTAGCAATGGGGGAGAAAACATAGCATGTCGCAACAAAAGCTTGATTCGAGGCGTCAGCAAAACACAGCCGTCTGCTCCAAAAACAAAAGCCCCTTAGCGCCCCGGGACGGGAGTGGGGGACGGCCCTACGCACAAGCAACAGCAGCACCAGCTCTACGAAGTCAGAATCGAATCTTTCTGTTGGCTTTCCCAAATTCATTCGTGAATAAGAATTCAAGGGCTAGAAGCGAGCGCTTCTAGCTGCTTCGCCTGCTTCTTATTATGGCGGCTATGTTGGCGTGGCGGAAATGAAGGAAAAGCGATATGAACGTGCTATTTTCAAATCGATTGATAGATAGCCTGATCTGTTCTGATAGATCGAAAGAGTAGGAATGGATAGAGAAAGAATCTATCAATAATAAGGGGAAATCTTCTATTTCTATCTATTGATGAGACAACTATCTATTCTTGATCCATCAGAAAGAAATCGATATGTATCTGATGGAGTCTACATCGTACGTAGAGCGCCCAAGCGCTTTTTGGGCCAACTCAGTTCTCTTATTGATGCGACTCATGGTAGCTTAGCTTTAAAGGCGTATCAACAAAATTTATACCTTAAATACTATTACTAAAGTAGCCAAGCTACTATAGCATAGTGGTTCTAGGATCGTTCACTGGGAAGGGTTTTGGCAAACACAAGTGATATTCAAATTAGGAAAATAGGTGATTTTCTTATAGATGTTAGCTTTAAAAGAAAATGCAAATGTTTTTAGAAAGATTTAAACTAATCTAAGCTAACATTAAAGACTAAAATGAAAGGGTGTAAAAGCAAGTTTCTCAAAGATAGGATAGCTATGCTCTGGCTCTTATGCAAATTGGAAATCTCAGGATAGGCTCCTCGCGTTGGGGTTGCAACTATGGTGATGCTTGCTTCCCGAACCGGTATGGATTTAGCAAATCAAGTTTTAATCCTTTAAAATGGCAAAACAGATGGTAGTGAATTTCATCAATGGTTATTCACCTTAGACTTCCTTTGAATGGCTCGTAAGAGATAACTAATGGTCTAAAGCCAAAAGCTTACCAAATATTGGCAACTCAAAGTCATTCCAGGTGATAAACTCACCTTTCAATGGCCATTGAAATTGGTTCTAATGGATTAATGCAAAACTTGGAATTGAAAACCTCACTTTCCAATAGCTCGTAGGAGATAACTAATGGATAGAAATCCAAAAGCTTATCAAGTATTGGCCGTTGGAAGTTGTCCAAAGGAAATAAAAAGCAAACTTTGCATTAATGAACCGTTAATGAAAAACGACTACCTTACCTTCCAGGTGCGAGAAATTTCCATGGGATTGCATCCAAGCCATCACATAACATCCATACTTTGAGAAACTAAAAGTTTTAGCCAATCATCCTCTGAGGAAAAGCCCTCAGAGGCTGTTTGGCTACTAAGAAAATAGAAATGGGGAAGAACAGGAGAAGAGAGAAAAACAGAGCTTTATATATTCCTAACTTAATGTACAGAGGATCGATCCCCCAATCTCCCCATTTTTTTTTATTTTTTTTTTTGAGAAAAACAGAGCTTTATATATTCCTAACTTAATGTACAGAGGATCGATCCCCCAATATCCCCATTTTTTCCTCTCTGTTGGAAGTGTTGTGCACCTCTATATATAGCAAAATTACAAGATAAAGCTTTATGTCGGCTGAATACAAGGTTACAAAAGGAATTTACATGAGAAAATATCAAGCTAAAAATATTTGGGAAGTCGGTGGTGCGTGCGTGGAGAAACAGAGGATTCAAAGGAATTTCACAATGTAAAAGGCACATTGCGAAATTTTCGCAAGGTGAATTACTCATGATGCGAAGTGCCATATTTTCGCATCATGAGTTAATTCACCTTGTGAAATTTTCGCAATGTGAAATTCACATTGCGAAATGGCAAAATTTCGCACCATGAAGAAAATCTCCTTGCGAAATTTTCGCAATGTGAAATTCACCTTGCGAAATTGGTCATTTGGCATGATGCAGTTGCCTTCCGAAGGCTATATCTTCCTCATTTCAGCTCTAAATCATACACGGTTTAAAGCATTGGATTTTTGACTTCCTAATCTTTCAAATGGTATATAGCATGTAGAAAATGGACTTCGAGAAGTGCTCCAAAAGTGTGAAAGAAGACTGCAGCTGTTTTCTTCACTCTGTTTTCCTCTTCTCCATTGCTTGTGCTCGTGTTTCCACTTGAAATTCAAGCCTGTAATCATCCAAAATCCTTGCTTAACTCTCCCAAATAGCTCCTCCATCAATTGGAATGCTTGAATTGGTTCATAAGCTGATAAAAACATGTAAACTTGCCACAAAAATGGTTAAAACCAATTACTAAGGACCTTAATGAATTAATTGGGTTAAATGAATATGATTACTACTCAAAGGTGCTTAAAACCATTATTATTAGGTCTACAAAATAGCACTTTTTGGTAGTAATCACTTATCCATCGGTCCAATTCACTGGGCTCATCTCATGGAGGGAAAAGCCAAAATGTAGTTGTGTTGTTGTTGTTCGCCGCCTCGACGCATTCCCTTCTCTCCCCGGCATCGTCCCACATAGAAAGAAAGAGCGCAGAGCCCCGGCCCGACCTGTAGGTCCGCTAACGTAAAGTGAGGAGTTGACCCTGAACTGGCGAACCGAAGTTACTTTCGGAACCATACTTCCTACAGCTAACACGTGTCCAGTCCAGCTGGAACGCGCAGCGCAAACGAACGTGAGTTGCTATACCGAATCCCCCGCTGGCCATCGGGGACCGAGTGGTAAGGCCATGATCCGCAGGGGAAGGGATCACTCATTCTTCCATTGGGGACAGGTGCACGAACGACAACTCCAAACGTCACACATCCGCCGCCTACCTACCGTTTAGGTGGCACCAGCGAGATCCAGCTAAAGTAAGAAACTTCGTGTCGCGGCTGCTCCACTCCGCTGCGGTCTCATGAACTGAACTTTGTTGCCTTCCAGCGCGCGAAGCGAATGGGTGTTGTATTGTGGGTCAGTTTCGGGGCGGGGGGCGAAGAGAGACCAGAAGAATGATTCATTTGGATCGACGAGCTTTTTCAGCCCCAAAACTTAGAATCAATTCAATGTCTGTCTATCCATGAACATCTATTCTATCTGTATATCTAGGGGATCTCTCTATACATATAAAAGTGTTTTATGGCATGATATGGTCGCCTAGCCGTAGCCGCATATCAGCTGTGCTCAATATGCGGGATTTCTGTTGGATCAGATCTTTCGCTTTGACGGAAGCTTTTGGACCTAGCGAAAAGGACTCTAAGCCTTCGCGCAAGCAAGCGCGAGAGAAGCAAGCAAAGTAGAAGCTTTGCCAGAAGCAAGACGAGGAAGCGGAGCTGTCTACGAAGTGGTAGCTTCCCCCGACCGACTCAAATACAAAAGTCGCGACCTACTTTGATTCAAAAAAAGAAAGGCCTTTCTTTTTTGCCCTATCTATAAGGGTACACTCTGCTCTGCTCGCCCTACTTTAAAAGAAAGGCGAAGGTTGGTCATAGATCTTAAGCAGGCTGATCTATGATCTTAGTGGGCTCCGAGAGGGCAAACGACTTTCTATCATAGTTGCAAGGGTGCTTTCGGTTGGTTTCATAAGAGGGTTGTTCACTACAAGCTATCAGCGCTGTCTTAGATTGAACGGCAATAAGATAAGTCGACGTTCATTCTCTAAGGCGGGTTTCCGCTGAGAACGGAATAGTGTTCGTGTCCAAAGGTGAACAACGCCCTAGCTTCTAGAGTTCGCTGCTTTTCCCAGGCTGGAGAAGGGCTTATACTGCTCGCCTTTGTTTGATATGTTCATTCAGTATCAATACAAACTACAACTACACCAAAGTGGAAGGGCCACTATAGAAGCTAGAAGTAAAGTAGCCTATTGTAGAGTTGTCGGCCTAACCAAAGCGTCACGACAACAGAAAATTACCCTTATGAATGGAATCTTAAGTAGGGGGCTTAGGCTTAGCCCGCCCACCTACCAATCAAAGAGGCTGAGAGTAAGCGTAAGCTCACCCGTAAGCTCGAAGAGCCTTTCTCCGCCAGAGAGAGTAGAGAAGGGGAGAAGCGACTCGTCGTAGAAGCGGTAGCTTCCGGGACGAAGCCAAGCCTAAAAGATCGACTTGGCGCAGTTAGGCATTCTGGGCTGGAAGGAGGCAAGCAAATGAAGGGAGGCATTACGGGCCGACTACAAGAAGCAAAGCTTCGTAGACTCGACAAGTCGCTTATAGAATGCAAACTACTAAGTGAAGACTTTGAACTTTCTTTAATAAGGGAAGGGGGGAGGGAAGTGAAGCTTAGCGAGCTTTATAAGGCCGACCACTACATAAGCCGCTGGCGGAGAAAGCTCTTCGAGCTTCCCTTCATTCGCTTCACGGGAGCCGCACAGCACATAGCTGGAAGTCAGAGGGCCCGTACTACCTGCCTAACCCTTCGCTCCGAGGGACCGTAGATCGGAAAGCGCCTTCTAAACCACCCCATTCATCCAAATGAGAAGGGAAGGGGCCTATGTATTTGCATGACCCCTGCAGATTTGACCCTATCTACACCCGGAGCCAATCCCCTATCGGTCCTGCACGCCGCAGAACGGGAGCTCGTGTGGAACCTTTTCTTTCTGGCGTAACAGCAGTGGAACGCAACAAAAGATTACGGTCGCGTAACATAGGGGCCGAAGGTACAGTACGGTAAACTCGGCCAAAATATGACACCCGAAGGGCCCGGCACGCACAATCCTATCCTATCCGAGTCCGAGTTTACCCCTTGCACTTCGGACAGCCGTCCGTAGCATCATAAGAAGGACCTCCCGTTCGAGGTACAAAAATGGTACGGTACATAGGAGGTTGGTCTTTCTCAACGTGGTGTATAGCACGAAAAACCTTTCGATACAAGATAGGGCCGTTTACATCAAAGAAGAGAATCAATCCTTTCTTCTCTTCTTTCTCTTTTCTTTCTCGAGGGGGAAAGAGAGAATTGGTCTTATGGAGGGAGGGGGAACATTCGGGCGCATTTATAAAAATCCTCCACTGAATCCAGGATCACAAGTGGAACGCTAAGCAGGGGTGGGAAGGCAGCGAGCTCCGCAACAAAAGCGAAGCGAGCCCCTTACTCACCTCTCTCTATAAAGCCCTATTAGTCAAGCTTGAAAGCCGTTGCGCGCTAGTAGCGCGCAGTAGTTTTTCAGCTGGCTTCAAAGTGCTAGTTGTAGCGCGCTAGCGCCCCTATAGAGTAAGGCTCTTCTGTGGAGTCGTACTCCATGAGCCTTGTCTTCCCTCCAACGACTAGCTCCCGTTTCTTGTTCCGATCCGACAACGAGGACGCTGCCCTGCCCTTCTCCTGCCGTGGAAGGACTTCAGCCTGTGGTGTGGTCCAACCCATGGGCGGAGTCACCCTCATCCCCCCCCATTGCTCAGTGCTCCCTGCTGCTTCGCTAGACTTTACCCGTCCCCGGCGTGGACGCGGGCTTCTATAAGAGAATGAGAAGCTCTCAACACAAGAAAACGCGAACCGCACGGAGCCCACCCGAGTTCGTTTTCTGCCGCCACTGGCCGGA
Organism: Vitis vinifera; assembly: GCF_030704535.1. Taxonomy (NCBI): domain Eukaryota; kingdom Viridiplantae; phylum Streptophyta; class Magnoliopsida; order Vitales; family Vitaceae; genus Vitis; species Vitis vinifera. The sequence goes on from NC_081814.1 coordinate 17,845,350, forward strand.
CGCTGGGGAAACACAACCCGGCCCCCTCTCGAGAAACGGGGGTGGGGGCCCACAAGCACCCGACCCGCCCCTTCTTCTTCAGTAAAGTCGACCTCTTTTTTGCCAGTGTTGACGTAGTGCGCACGTAGATAAGGAAAGAAAAATCCCAGTGGGGGGGAATGGGGGCCGGTGCCTTTCTTTCTTTTACGGCCTAAACTTCTATTTGTCAACTGTGGGGAACTACTGCTCGGTCGGGGGGAGGGAAAGGCTTGGGCCTACCTATCCCGATAGGACCTCATAAAGGAACGGGAGCTGTTGAGAGGTTCCATATTGCCGAGCCGAAGGGCAGCACTTCTGTACGTGATCGTAGTATGTCACGTCGTCTCGTCCCCGCTGCATCGAAGAGTACCTATGCACTATGTTCCGGTTCACTGATAAGGAAGATAGAGTTGGGGTGGGGGTCTACGATGTGAGACTAAAGTATGACCCGGGGAGATACATGCTAACTATGGGTAGGAAGCAGAAACCATTATGTAAATAATTTCGGGGGGTTACAGATCTCTTATACTACCATCGATCGACAGAGCGGAACGACCAGAAAAAGAAGTGAAGTTAGAAAGCCAGCCGTATGATAGGTGGTAACTATCTTGTACGGTTTGGGGGGTAATTGGCGTACTCCGATCAGTAGGGGGAATCTTTGGCTCTATTGAACATACAGGGAATTGGAGGTAGCATTCTACTGATGTCAAGTCATGGACCGGTTCCTTCAGCCCTTTTTCTATGTGTTGGTGTTCTATATGACCGACATAAGACTCGACTTGCTAGATATTACGGAGGTTCAGTGAGCACCATGCCGAATCTCCCTACCATTTCCTTCTCTTCTACTTTGGCCAATATGAGTTCACCTGGTACTAGCAGCTTTATCGGGGAATTTCCCATCTCAGTAGGAGCTTTCCAAATAAATAGCTTAGTAGCCACATTAGCAGCGCTTGGGATGATTTTAGGCGCGGCGTATTCCCTTTGGCTATATAATCGTGCGGTTTCTGGAAATTTAAAACCCGATTTCCTCCATAAATTCTCCGATCCAAATGGCAGGGAAGTTTCCATATTTATACCTTTTCTTGTTGGAGGGGCGACCGTCCGTTGAACTACCAAAGAAAAAAGGGCAAAACCAATGTGATCATGACATTGTAGGTGCTTGCGATGGGATGGATGCGACTTCCCTCAGTTGGTTTGGGTGGCATAGCCCGTTGTAGAAGTCCCCCCCTTTTTTTTATCCATTTCTTTAGTCTTTAGGGAGCCAAAGCTTGAGTTTACTAAAAAAATAAGGCTCGCGCAGGGGCGCTCACGTTTTTTGGCTAAGCCGTATCTTGCTGGGTGGGACCGAGAGAAAGAAAGGACGGGGGGCAACCATGCATGGTACTTCTCGACCGTGTCTCCGAGGGACAGTTGAACGAGCGACTCATGAATGCTACCGGGTCGGACGAGCCAATAACTCGAACGCGTTCGGTCTGTTTTTTAAGCAAGAATCACAGCGTTACCTTACCTTCACCATGATACGGACTCCAAGTTCTTATGGCAGAGCACGAGGAGATTTATCATCAATATGATGATGGGAATGGAAACCAGAAGCACGACCGGCGTCTTCGTGGTCCAAGATAATAAAACCATCAGTAACAGTAACGTAAGCATGAGACTTTTTGGTAGTACCGGTGAACCAGATGGCCGCGGCGATGGAATCTGGGACGGAGGACTCGTAGTATCTCTCTAGATCTGGCAAAAGCGAAAGACCCCTAACGTAATTCGAATGGGGGCTGACCGCTGAGCCCACTTTGGCCTCGCATCGCAGGGCGGGCCCCTGTGGTTGCGAGCTGGAGCTGCCATAGCTTATGGCTAGAGCAATGGGGGGGGGGGGTCCCAGAAAAGTAAGGATAACGAGCGCTCCGCCCGCTTGGCGGGCGGCAGGAGCAGCGGGCAAGTGCTTGGTAGGCCAACAGCCCAGTGAACCGGGCGGGGCACTCGACGAAAGGGGACACACTGAGCAAGTACGAGAAATTGGCCCCGCTCCGCTTTATTAAAAGCAAGGACCACTACGGGAGGTCAAACCAAGGACCTATGGAAGTCGGGGCTCGTCCCCGGTCAATATTGGATCAAAGAATAGGGGGCCGTAGCACTGACCTCTTTTTTTATTGTTTCAATACAATAGGGGAAAAGATCGTACAGTTCCCTACTGAGACAACAGAAACTCTCAACGGATCCTCCGCGCGCTGGGCATACCTCTTCCGTGCGTCTTTCTCGTGGCGGGAACAGAACAATAGGGAAAGACCCGGCCGACCTGCCCAGGGCTCGAGGGCGAGCTTTATTTAAGAGAGAATGGGGAGTGAATCGAAAGGCTTCCGTTTCCGTTCTTGGTTTGGGGGCTTTCGGGCCCCTCTCGATCTTATTCGTAGTTGGGAAGGGGGAAGGAGTCTAAATCAATGGACATTAATGAACCCTCATTGATGGACGTTGCACATGACACGATCAATTCGACTCCAGGTCCGACGCTAATAGAAGTTGCTTACTCTCCTAGTAGCGAAGGAAAAGGGCAGGGCTTTTTTCGTAGTAATAGTGGGCGGGTCTCATGAGATCTATGCCGGCCGTCGGAATCAAATGAAGGTCGAAGGACCATTCGATTCATTAAGGGGCATAGATCTAGGCCTATTTGTTCGGTCAATCACCAAAGGCGGGGGGGAACCACTATGGACGAGACCCCCCGGCCTCGATTCTTTTGCATAGTCCGGGGGCCGGCCGTAGTAGAGCAGCGGGGCATAGCGGCGCCCTCGCCTGGCGCCATTCCCGGACCTAGCAGCAGACGGGCGGGCCGGGCGCAGGTGCCAGATCCGAAAAGTCGAGTCTCGATCAGCCTAGTGCACTAACCATGTGGTACGATGGGCACTCAAAGACCTGGCGAATGATGGCCCACCCCACCCAAGAGCGCTTATGTCATATGGGAACTCATGGCTGGAAACAATCCTTATGGTTTTGATATCCGGTAGGAATAATAAGAATCAAAGTCCAGGTTGGTTGGTGAGCCTAGTGATAGGAGACTACCTAGCTTGGTTCGGAGAGCACTTGTTGGGTTAAAGATTTTTTTCTTGCTAAATGTTACGGCCTAAATGCTGAACTATTGACCCTACTTGTTCGGATGGGTGTTCACCCCAAAGTGTTCCCAGACCGCATGCATACATCCGTAAGTAACTTAGTACAACATGGCAAATTTAATTGATAGGAATCAGCAAAGAAAAGAAAAACGGGTCAACATCTTAATGTGTATTTGAGAGATTGTCCTCGGGCTGAGGAGTGTCCACATGAGTTCGTTGAGGTGTCTACACAGGAATAAAAACCTCTTTTATATTCTGTCGAGAGTTCGGATTGCTCCACCTAAGTAGAACAAAAAAGAGGAATTGGATGCCCCAGGGGGAGCCAGAAGCTTCGCTTCCGGTAGCTTGCTGACTCTCCTAGTTAGAAGAAGGCTCTTTGGCGGATTCTTTAGATCTGGATAGAGTCTCGCTCAGTAAAGAGAGTTGTAGATTCGTAAGATCATGATAGAGTCCCCTTGACTTTCTATGTTATTAGTAAAGCGCTAGCGCGCTACAACTAGCATAGCAGCCTGTGGAAAAGGCTCTAGAGCCCCTACTCCTAAGTTGGAGCAACAAGCAACGGCTTAACTTGACGTAGCCCAAGTGCTTGCTCGTGAGCGCCTAGGCTAGCGCGATACGGCTTTGAAGCCTATTCTTGCTGGAGTTGAGTTATAACCGTGAAAGTTACAAGCTTGGTACACTAACCGCTTTGTCTCGCGTCAGCGCCCAATGTCTTAATTTATTAAATTAAATGAAGAAGCTTGCTCTTCCGACCTAACCGGCTTTTGCGTGCTATTCCTTCCGCACTGGTTAAAATGAAAATAAAGCACTAGCCCGAGGCTTACGTAGTGAAAAAGGGCTTTAGTGGCTCTTCTCCTCAACCTCTTCAATTGGAGCTAGCTATAGAGCGCACTTTTTCTATGCTTTATTTACTTACTATAGAGGCGGGGTTCCCCCTCAACAACTTGACCCTACCTACCAACAGACTTTAGTAAGTACTACTTACTCTCCAGCCGGTCCTTCTTCGGCCACTTCTTCGAACGATTATGAAAGAAGAGTTATAAGGCCTTCTCATAGCCTGTGAATCGGAAGCCCTAGACCATACCAACTTGCTTCAGACTCACTTTCCAGCTCACAATTTAGAAAGTGTTCAACTTCAAAGTCGGAGAAAGACTCTCTACAAGCGGATAGGAGTACTTTGCAAGTGCACCAATGTCCCAGAGGAAGATATGAGTTAGGGCGGGGCATGACATACCTTCACGTAAGAAGAAGGTGCGGGTGTACAGGTCTAAGTCCTAGATGAGAAAGGCGATGTTCGCTAACCACCTAACCATCTGCAAATCTGCTTTCCAGGGCAGGTGAGGCTGTTCTGATTGATCCTAATCATGCGAAGCCCACGGAGCGAACTAAAGCATTTCTGAAACCGTGCTTTCGATGGCAAGGCCAGAAGAACCAAGGATTCATTTTCTAAGTTAGACTGCTGCTCAACCTTTCGAACGAACTGATCATGATGTATTGGAGTATTGACATGATAAGCTCGTTCGCCCCTACTTAGTCTTATCTAGGAAGTGGAAAATACATTCCCTTGTTGTTTACTACCTGATTATTTGATGCCTATTCTGATACGGAGGGACCGGTACCCGCTCCTTCTGTTTAGGATTCCTGACCTTACTAAACGTTCCCTTTCACAAATCATTCCTTTTATGGTTGAGGATTTGGTAAACCTAGAAAGATTGTTCCAGGAGAGGGTGAATCTCTTGAGTATCGTTTAGCGAAGCTTGGACTTCATTGTAACATTTTTTTGGATGGGAAATAGTGTGTATAGTCGAGACAGCAGATATGACTCAAGAACAGGTACCCTGCTACTTATGAATATTCAACTAAATCTGCACATCCAACATCTAGTTTTCCAGTAAATTCTGTATGATATGAGAACGTCTGTGAGTAGCCAACATCTGTATCAGTAGTTGAGTCAATCGAAAGAAGGGCTTCTGAATTAGCTGAGGAAACCGCCCAGCAATTCCTCTACATCAAGAGCGGGCTCTGTCGTAAGGAATTTGATGTCAACACTTAGATAGAGATCTTGCTGTAAACACAAGAAGTACACGATCAATTTTGAGTTGGGGTACCAAAAAGAGTTAACGTAGGTTGACGGTGGAACCCCTCTTCTTAGGGAAAGAATGGGGTGGGAGACAGATAAAAGATAAGTAGGGTTTGCCATAGCATTATTCGTCTTCGAAGCTGTCTTATTCTAGCCATGGCATTAATCGAGGGCTTTCCGTCCGCACAGTAAAGCGTGTGCATTTAGAAAGGTTGACTTCTGTAGGCCCTGTTCGGCTATGTTTGTCCAAGCACACAAGCAACGAAGTCGGGTGGTGGTCTGGTAAGGTTTCCTCCGAAGAACCGAAAGCAAAGCGCTATGCCGGGATCGGGTAAAAAGCAAAAGCGCGCAGAGCAGAGCATAAAGTCTTGGCTTGATTAGGACAAGCGTAGCAGGAATGTTAAACCTTGTGGCACTGCCCTTTCAGGTATATCCCATACATCGATTAAGTAAGCTTTCACTTCAACGGAGATATAAAGTCGTTTATCAATTCCCAGCGTGACACACTAAATACAGCTGCAGAGACATGAATAAAATCTTTTGTCTCCCTTCTTGCTAGGGAAGAAGGTTGCCCATATTCTATATCTTGATTCGGAAAGATCACTTTCAGAACTGATGCATCTCAAGCTCTCGCTTTCAGAGCAGATGTGCGAGAAGTTTAATTATGAAGCTATGCTGATATCTATCTAAGATAAAGGGGCTGACCTTACCGCATTTCCAATCCACAAGCAAAGCATTGAATGAACACAGAAAAGAGTGGTAATATGCTCTTAGACTATAGAGGGTTTTCCCCACCTTTGAAGCTTTCAACTCATCATATGGCTATGCTTATGCGCGATAACTTGTGTACATAAAATCATGAAAGAGCATTTCGAGATGGAAGCAAATACTTACAATGAAATCACAGACTCAGTAACCGGGGAAGCTCTCAAGGCAAGGTAGCCCAACTTCTTTCGCATCGCTTTCACAGCCCAAGAGAGAGCTCAGCGAGGCGTATCATCTAAAGTAGGACTTTCATGCTAATTCTAATATGTAATTGACAAGGATTCTGTCTAAGCAGGAAAATCAGGAGTTTCCCATCTTAGGCAGGGTACCGCGAGAGACTTAAAACTATTCAATCTAAGCCATCTTTCTTTAGAAAAGAATCGACATCTTTCATTTTCCATCCACGAATGTTAATGCTTCGATATCAATTAATTTGGGGGCATAGCCCAGTTCTTATAACACATCTATGATACCAACAAGAACAACTTCATCTGGGACAGAAGCTGGAATTGGATCGATGAGTACCCTTCTTTTGCCGATGCGACCTCGCCGGAGACAGAGAATGAATTAGAAACCGATCCAAGCCTTCTTTCCTCCCTTGCCAACTACCCTTAAGAAAGGGGATTCCCCTAATTCGACTGAGATCTCGATCTCTTCTTTCTGCGAATGTGCCTGCGTCTGTTTATGTCCTTTTGGATAGAAATGTAGCTTCGTTCGGAACAATTGGCTTCGGGGATAAAAGGAATCTCTTGGTTAGGCGTCTGCCGATGCAGATGGAAATTCGTTAGAGGGACCGACTGAATTGCATTCGACACGGTATAGCAATTTGAGTTTTAGACCAAGGTATGAGTTTGTATACTCGTCATTACGAAGCCAGAAAGAATAGGCCAAAAAGCCGTATTGCCTCGCGCCTTTAGCCAAGAGAGGGTTTTGGAGAAAGATAGGTAAGCGGTAAGCCGCAAAGCAATTCTTTTTTCTATTGATTCTAGAGAGAGGAAAAAATCAAATGTTGAATATAAGGAGAGCCGGCTTCAAGCAAGGCTATAGTGCGTTCCCAAGCGCACAGGGGTAGAGAAGTTCATTTATACTTACTGACGCGGCCCACCTAGTTGGACCGGAATGGACTTCTTCCCCAGTTAGAGGAGAAGACGGAGAGGCCTAACAAAGGGCTTGATCAACCAAAGACTAAGGAAGAGGCGGTAGATCGAGGGAAGGGCCAGAGGAGCACCACCGCCTACGCAGAATGGGCGACGAAGGCAAAGCGCCCAGTTTTTTGAAAAGTATGGCTGCGAAAGCCTTATAATTTAATTCATATAAAATGTTATATGCTTTCAGCTGATTACGAGCACAGCAGGGTAGTCATGCCTAAAAGAAGGGGAGAGACGAGTGGTACTAAGGAGGCACCAGAAAAAGAAAATGAAGCGAAAGTCCCGAAGCATTTTTAGGAATTAGTCGAAAGAACAAGGGAGTTATGTCTAACTCCGGCTCACACCAACCAGGCAGGCGGCTAGAAGAAATGAAGTGACTGAGTCACCTAATAAGTTGGTATTTTTGTGATAACAACCTATTTTTCCGGATTCATAAAAAATGAAAAAATAGGTTGTTTGGATTTCACTTTATTCTGTTCTGATTGATACCCCTTCGTCAGGAGATGGGGATTGCTTACTCAGATCTAGGCCTATTGGACAGCTTTCCTTGAATTGCAGAAGACCAAGCCTAGCTACTTTCTTTATCGGTGACTAAGAAAAGAAGACTTTCGAAAAACTTGAGCTATTCTTCTTTTTATCCTGGGAATAGAAGGAAAAGCTCATCCCAAGAGCAAGGGTACGAAACTAGGCTATTCAAAGCAATCCGCCCCGCTAGGGCATTCATCTCTATCCATTACTTCAGAAAGAGAGAACTAAAAGCAATCTTGATCAACTATACGTTAGCACCAGGCCCTGCTCTTGCACTTCGATCTGCTAATGTGAGACTAAGCTTATTCAACAAGAAAGAAGATACTATCTCTAACTAATCCAATGCTACTACTCCTACTCCCACTACTACTACGAAGATGCCATACTTCACTAACTAATTGGCCTGGCCTATCGGTGATATAGACTATTCCTACTGCTGTGCTACTAGAGCAATCACATCTTACTCAACAAGAGCAAAGAGAAGAAGAGCAAGAACAGCTTCTTCAATAGCATCGGTTATTCCTTCAACATCCGAAGAGGTAAGCCCTGAAGTCGAAGTCACTGAACTGAACTGGGTCACTGAACTACCTTAATCAAGCCTGGGCATTCTCATAAGCTTAAAAGAAATTCTTTGTGGTTCGGTTCTTTCGCTCAAAAAAGAATTTAACCGACTTCCTTCACTGGCTAGGAGGGAGAAAGCAAGGCCCTTGCCTCTTACCGCGTAGTGGGACTCCTTCTTCGTGAGAAGGATTTTGATTTAGCTAGTCTTCCTTCTTCACCGGGTAAAGGACTTAAACAATCGAGTTGTTCACATTCAACTATGGCAATTCTTGTTAAGAGCTGAAACCAAGAGTGAAGAGCGGCCAAGCGGAATCAGAGTTTATTCAAGCACTCATTACCATAGGATAGGAGCATTCGTTAGCTAATCTTTCTACGCTACCGATCTTTTATTCTATATTTCTAGGTCGAGGGAATCGGTGCAGAGAAGGCCTAAAAGCTGCCCTTAAAGCAGCCTTTTTTCTTAATAACTTAATAGCCCTTTGAATAAGCGACTTTTCTCCCTTTATTTAGAGAACGGAGTGAAGGCATCATCCTAATCGGCCTTTCGGCTAGCACGTGGGATCTTCTTCTTTCAATTTTGATAGAAGGAAGAAAGAGGAGCCATTCCCCTTTGAAGAAGAGCTTCTTTATCCCCTCGTTCGCTAGCCTTTTGGCTTAGTGTTGACTGATTCCCTCTTGGCTTACTATCCAAGTCCAATAGCTTTGGAGTCTTGCTAACATAAAGCTGAGAGCAAGCATTTCTTCCGCACGCACCTTGATCAGGGCTATTTTCGCTAGTTCTTGAAGTTCAGTCTTCTCTCTTAGTTAATTGGCCTAAAGGGCCTAGCCCGTCGATCTTTCTTTTCTCTTTCGTTTCCAAGGAAAAGGCCAAGAGCAGCTTCTTCTGTAAGAGCAAAAAGCCTTCTTTTTCTTCAATGAGAAAGCATTCGTTTGTAGTCGCTAAGAGGAAGCTTCTTCTTATTCAATGCTAGCTCTGACCTATCCCCCCATAGAATCAAGGCTTAGAATCAATGCTTTGACCGGGAATGCCCCTTCTCTCGCCCTGCCCTAGTGGGAATCTCTGATGTGAAAAAATCCTCCCTTGCTTCTTCCCCAAGAGCTCTGCTAACACAGGCTAATTACCTCGCTCGAGCTGAAACAATTGAATTTGCCGAGCTTTCTTTCACTGCAGAAGACCGAGAAGAAGAAGCTACCTTCCCCTCTACCCTTGGTACAGAGCTTCCATTGCGAGAACCTTTCATCCTTATCGCTCTCACTCTCGCCTTCTTCAAGACGAGTAATTAAAGTGACCGACTCTAGAACAGCGGAAAGAAGGCTAGACGTCGTCAATTCCTGGCCCTATCAGGCCAGCTACTTCATATCATACCTGGTCCTATCAGACTCTTCAATCCTGGCCCTGTCCCTAACGGTCCAGATATTTCATAACCTGTCCCTGGTTCAAGCTTGA
>NC_081814.1:17860000-17890000 GCF_030704535.1 Vitis vinifera
AACACTACTGAAACAGCACGGACTCGGCTTGGGAGTTCGGGTTAGGGACAGTTTCGGGTGCTTATGAAGTTGCTTATACAGTTGCTTATGAGGGTCCTGATCGATACCCATACCCATGCCCAGCATCAGAACCTGCGACTTGCCCCGACATCCCTTACAACTAGAGATAGAGATACAGATTAAGACCTTCGTGTTCGAGATCCATATCCATACATAGGAGCAGAATAAGTATCTCGTTCTGTTATATTCTGTTGATTAAGCAGTTTGATACCCATCAGCAGCAAAGGCCTCGACGTACAATCGACGCATGAGATCCAACATGCATGTATTACTGTCTTAAGCTTAAGCCAATCAGTCCTGGTAGGCGCACATCCGTTGCTTGTTCATTCCGGGTATGCACAATCAGTACGAATCTTTGCTTTAAAAGTAGTACTAGCATTAGCAGGAGCAGGAGGAGTAGCACTAGGAGTTTCCTCATATCAGATGTCCATAATCAGATAAAGATGTTATCCAAGTTATGAAAAAGGAAGTCGATAGAGATTCATCCCCAGCTCTGCTCTTATTGCTAGCTCTTTTCCTTTTTGCCTGGCACTGAAGAAGAAAGATCAGATGCGCCTTATCCGCTCTTTGCATGTTTTCAGGAATCATTGGACAAATACTGTTTGCGACGTGAATCGAGGAAGCTTTCACCTAGGACTAATTCCACAGTAGAAACGGCTATGCGCACCAGCCCTTAGCATTAGTGCGTCTATGCGTGCTTTTAACATTATCTTAGTGCCTGGATTCTTGTGGCAATGCCCCTTCCTTTAGTGGGAATGCGGAGGATTGATTGCTTGTCAGGTGCACATTCAAAAGAGAGTGTAATGTAAGTAACGGTGGTGCGCTCTCCTTTGTTAGCAAGAAGCGGTTAGCGGGACTCAGTTCGAGGTTTTATTCCTCTTTCCTGATTCGTGAACAGATGGGACTCTTTCTTTTTGCTTTCTTCCTTCACTTCGATCTCTGCCACTCTCGCTTGTCGGAGATAGCCTGGTCTTTTAAAGTATACGATTTCCGAGTTATTGAACTCCTAAATTCATTCCGATTGGGGAATAATAAAAGATGTTATTAACTTCAAGTTATCCCAATATTTATAGCTAAAGCCTTACTAGATAGGGGGGCGCGTTCTTAAACCTTTTCGCTACATGAAATTTAAGCAAGATCCCGTCGGTTCTATCTTTAGCGAAATCTTCCCTTAGCTTTGATGCCAGGTGATCAAAAGAGATTACCGAATAGAGCTCTTACTCAAACCATCCTTCTTTTCTAGTTATCACACTCAGATAGAGGGAAGATTTAGATTTGTATCCCAACTTATTAATCCAACTTCCACGAGGTAAGTCAAATGCTCTATGGGCGATGTCTAAGCAGTGTCTACGAACCTAAATATTTAACTTATTAGCAGTGCAAAAGATGACAGCAATTGAAGCTTGGAGTGGAAGGAAACCTTTAGCTAAAGACCTTACAAAGAATCTGAAAGCTGTCCAACCTAGGGTAGGGTAGGACTTAGTCAATTCCGTATAAAAAGAAATCCCGCAACACCTAGCCCTATTTCCGTATATCCCTTATCTCGTAATGAAGTGCAAGGGAAGGGCATATCGAATTACTTGCTTTGTGTGCAGTAAGGCTTGAGATCAAACTAGGAAAGACTAGTGCTGCTCCCTGGCTTCCTTCCTCCTTCTATTTTACTACTATGGAGTAACTTCCCAAAAACCGTCCGCCAGGAGCTTATATTACCCTAACTGCTGATATTCCAACAACAGCTTTTTCGAGAGCAAGCCCTTCTGATTCACTTCCTAACAGAGCATTTCCTCCACCACCCATTATTACAGCAAGAGCTCCAAGGCAAACAACGGTTACTGGAAAAGAAAAGACTAGAACTAGAACAAGAACGTCATCAGTCCCAGAGCTCCTTTTCTTGCTAACTAGTTGTCCAATAACTATGCCAGTTTTTTGTCTTATTCCTTAGACTATTTGATTCACTCTAGCTGCCTATTCAATAGCAATTGATCTAAAAAGTCCCACAGCTGATGAAATGGCTATCTATTCTAGCTCGGATTCTGAGCCCTATTCATGTGCATCTTCTTCTCTGTGGGTGGGATATCTAAACTATTGATCCTTCCTCTCTAGCAGCAGATTTATTTGTCCACTTCTCTTACGAAGCATTCTCTTCCTTTTTTTTCCTATATAATAATAAATTCCTCAAAGACCGGATAAGGCACAAAGATACCCTCTATAGATGCCAGATGCCTAAGAGTCTATCCCTCAAGCCCTCATGCTCGAAGCCTATGGGTCGTTCCATGCCAGCTCCTTTCCCAACGACTGCCGCTCACTTTGCAAAGACACTGCAACTGAGCACTCAACCTCTCTTCTGAATTCATGTAGTAAGTAAAAAATAAGTCTTCAAAGCCTTTTCCCTTCAGACATTGTAACGTAACGCAATCAACCTGACAGCGTGATTTCGGCTCTTGTTTTGTTTGTGACAGTAGCACACCTGCCCCACCTGCCTCTTCAATCAATCTCCCTCTTTTCCCTTTCATTCAATCATCGCCCTAGTGGGCCTAACCAGGGATGTTTGATAATCCATGAATGGAGTCGGACTAGCGACTATGAATTATCCTTAGTAAGTTCCATCCTATCAATAAAGTTGAGCCTAATGAACTTGACAGGCCTACAAGAAAAGGGCTTTAGTGTCCTTCCTCTTCAGGTAGTGTTTTGCTTTGTGGCTTGATCATCGCTCGGATCGAGCTTGTATATTTTAAATGGTGGAAAAGGTATGCATACCTTAGGAATAGGGTTGATCTCTCCGAATGTCGAGTGTTTTTTTTATTTGTGATCGGGAAAGTTTTATTAAGTGTTTATTCAGTGTAGGTTTTTCCCTAAAGTGTTGGCATTTCACTCTTTGTTTTTGGGTTGGGTTCTTTCCCTAAAGATCAACAAAAAGCGTTGCGTGTGTTTGTAGTTCTTTTGAAATCGAGATTGTGTTGGAACCATCAAACTCTGTTCTTAAACTGCTACAGATGGGGTCTTTCCGTAATAGGCTTTCTATCTGTGTGCTCTTGTTCAATGTCTCAAGAGAAATAACGATTGGTTTGCTCATGAGCTCCAACGGTGCAACTGTAAAAAATGAACCAAAATCAAAGTCGTCCCAACTATGCTTCTAGGTCGTTTCAGAGAAAGAGTGCTTTCCTTAAGTTTCCAAAAAGGAGACAAGGGACTCTGCTATCTTGCTTTTGGCAGAAGCCGGTGAGATCGCGTTCTTCACTTAACTAGTGATCTCATGAAAAGCATGAGCCCTATTCTTTGGGAGGTCTTTTTGCACGGGTAGCAGAAAGTTTTGCCTTTTCTTCCTTTTGGTCCTTACTATCTAAAGGCAGGGGTGTAGGCGATTTTGAAAGAGTGGATTCTCGTTGCTTGGCAAAAGAAAGGAACTAGCTCACCCGGGTCAAGTCGTTGTACCTTAACCGCGGTGACTTCCCTCTGAGTAATTGCTGTAGGCCATGATGCCGTTAGATAGGCTCTGCCGAAGGAGTGGCCCCTCAAAATTCCTCGCTCTGTTTAGGATGCGAGATGGAAGGTAACCTCTTAGGAACGCGCCTCCGTCGCTGGAATCGACCGGGTGCACCTAGTGCATGAGAACCAAGCGCGGGCGTAGAGGAAGTTGCTATTTGGAGATTGTAAAAGTTGCCTTTCTTTCAGGAAGGGTGGCTCGCCAGTGGCACGTGATGGAATCCCTTTCCAATTGATGGAAGTTTGGTTTTTTCAAAGAATGGGTTGTGTGTCTCCCGTCTCAGTCCTTACATTAGTAGGAAGCCTATATATTAGTGAAACTAGGGTGTAAAAGACCTAGTTCAAATTCGCGAAAATCGGCGATTTGAAGCAAGGAAGGCAATGGAATTAACATTCCTAGGACGGTCTACTACTTAGTCAGTTTCCTCTTCTTTTCTCTCTCTTTCTTCTATGGATTCTAATGACATTAGAAATTGCCCACGTGAAAGCTAGGAACTAGAACTACCTCCTTAGTTAGTGTTATACCGCTTTAAAGAAAGGTTAACAATTTATCTATCAAACAGACGATTCGATTATCCGCATCTATAATGTAATACAGAGTGTTATTCGTCATTTTTTTCCCAGTTAAATAGCCAAAAAGGTTCACTCTTAACGAGTGATGGTTACACAGTCCTTTCCTTGCATGGATTCCATTCCTTGAGATCTAATCTAGCTCTCCGCTATCTATAGGAATGTTCCTATAACCGGTCGAAAAGTATAAGTGATCGAAGCATTGGTGAAATGAATCAATCGACTCTCCCTACTTAACACATGTAAGATCGAAAGGGCAGGGTCTTGAGTAGAAGGAAGATCACATAGAATGCAAGTGGTGAGGAAGGGACTGATGTTAAGCTCTCCTGGTATTACTTAGCTAAAACACTAACAAAGGTAAAGTTATCATCTTTCTGTCCTTTCTTAGACTCAAAACCATCAACCCTAAAGTCTCGTTATCGTTGTACGTGAAGGGAGTTCTCTTAGCAAGCTAGTGATTTTACCCTGCGTGAGGGCTTACACGTCATCTTCTCTTTCAGCTTCCTTAGATTGGTTGATTAGATAGGGGTGGAAATCATTGAAGTCGAGTCGAATGGTAGGGAATCGCAATAAAGCGCGTAGTAAGAAGTGATTACTACCCAAAAAGTGCTATTTTACACCTTTAATGCATTATGTTTTAAGCACTTTTGTGTAGTAGTTCTCCATCTTTAGTCCAATTGGCATGTTAAGGACCTAGCAATGTCTCCTAATCATATTTGTGGCTAGTTTTAATGTTTTGACAGCTTTTTGGATCGTTAAAACAAGTCAAGCAAAGGAGAAAACCAAAGAGAAGCAAAGTGAAGAAAAATCAAAATGTAGCAGCTGCAGTCTTCTTTCGCACTTTTGGAGCACTTCCCGAAGTCCAATTTTTACATGCTATATACCATTTTAAATCTCTTGAAGTCAAGAATCCAACGCTTCAAACCGTGCACGATTTGGAGCTGAAATGAGGAAGATATGGCATTCGGAAGCAAACTGCTCCAGGTTATGCGAAAATTTCGCATTCCACAAGAGGTTATGCGAATTTCGCATTTAGTTCGCATAACGTTCGCATAACCCATGCGTGTTGCGAATTTTGCTCTGTTCTAGCCGACTCCACTTTAGATATTTTCCTTTGTATTTTGTGATGTAATTTCCTTTCTTATCCTTGTAACTAACCAATCACAAGCTTTTCCTTTTGTAAAAGACTATATAAGGGGTGGAAATCACCTCTTGGAGATAATGGAATACATATTACGTTTTTACACTTAGAATTTTACAGAGCTCTCTCGTTCTCTTTGCTCTTTGTTATTTTCTTTTTCTTGGAAGCCAAACAACCTCTGAGGATGTTTGCCCGGAGGATGAGAGGCTAAACTTTCGGTTTCTTGGAGTAAAGGAAGCTAGGTGAAAAGTCCAGATGAAAAGGTGGAAAGCTTCCATGCATTAAATTCAGGTAGTTGGAATTCATAAATGGCTTCTAAATCCAAAGTTTTGCTTTAAATCCCTTAGAATCACTTTGAATGACCAATACATGGTAAGCTTCAGGTCTTTATGGATGCTTATTGCTAGATCCATATTAGTCCATTAGTTATCCTGTACGAGTCATTGGAAAGTGATTCAAGGTGAAGACCCATAGAGTCTTAAGCCATTAATGGACCTTGACTACCATTTCTATTGACCTTTTATGGATTAAATCTTCATTGTCAAACCTATACCGGTTCGGGAAATAACTATAGGTTAAATCCCCAATGCGAGGAGAAAAATCCGGAATTTTCCACTTTCTATTCTGAACTTGATCCTAGCAACCCTTAGCTCCGGGAGACTTTCTTTCTTCCATTTTTAATTAGTTTATGTTAGTTTAGTTTCAAACACTTTCAAAACAAATTTTATTTTCTTTTAAACTTTAAGTTTTTGATTAAGGAAATCATTAAATACAATTTCTAATTTTGAGTATATCACTGGTAGAATGAAAACCCATCCCAGAGTTCGACCCTAGAGCCACTATACTATAGTAGCTTTGCTACATTAGTATGATGTCATAGGTTTTATAAATGTTTTTGATTAAATGACCCATTTGGAGTTACACGCGAATCAAGAAGGTCTTAGAGAAGTTAGAGCAGGGTCTAGTTAGTTTGTAAGTCCCAGATTCGCTAGTCATATTCCTAACCTGTGTAGAGAGTAGCTCGCCTCTTTTCTTATAGCCAGTAAAGTGAATTGCTTACGGCTAGATGTTTATCTTAATCATAGCAGCTTTATATCAAACTCGTACTCTAAATTCACGTTTAGTATAGTCTAAGTTTGAAAGCGGACAGTCCCGGAAAGACAGCCCTAACGACAGCAAGTATTGTATTAATAAGCTCCTAAATACTGTGCCCTTTGCCTTTTCCCGATTCCCGATAGTATGTCAAGCAAATAAAGAAATAGGCTCAGCTTACGTCTTAAAGTTCCGTAAGTTTTTTAACAATTTCCTTTGCTTTTATATGGGGGGCCTCAGAGTACGGTCTTTTTCTTTCATTGACTAGTTGTCTACTTCATCAGGTCAGGCTAAAGCCGGTATTGCATCCTCCGCCGAAATGCAGGATTTCTCTTTGTTTCCGTGGGTGAGCGAAGATGGATCCGGATCTAGTTTTTTCTTTTGCTTGAGATGAAGAAGAAGACTCAGTTCCATCGATACAGTGTAGGTTTTTCCTAGCCTCTTCTTTCCGTCTTTTATTGTATTAGTTTTTCAGGTACTGTGAAACTGGCCGGAGAGAATAGATTTTTCTTTCTTTTTCTATCACCAGTCTAGACCTTGGAAGCTTTCCATTCCTAACTAATGAACAATCTCCGGTTATTCCCTTTACTTCCTCAAAGGCATGGGTCATTTTCGCATGGAAGAAAGAAAGTCAAGCCCACTTTTTGTTTTAGCAAGTTACTAATAGGTATATAACCTGCTTTAAAATATAATGTATAAGTCTTACAATCGGGATCGGGACATCTCATTCCATTTCAAAAAGTCTTCGCAAGTATGGGGTTCCAGTTGTATCACCAGTTTCGAGCGGCTTGGTTATATCGAGTGAATTTTCCTCTTGTATAACCATTCCTGTAGCCCGTCTTCCGTATGTCCGTTTGGAAGTCCAGTCCCTAATCCGTATTGAATCCCTATTCCGTAAAGTAAATCAAGTCTGTGGTTATGTATGATGCTCTAGGTTTCGTCCTAGCTTTGCTTTCTCGATCTTCTTCTCCTAGCTAGCTGTCTAATCGACTGGCTAAGGGCCCATTTCCTTCATTGCCATTGAAATGTGTACCCCCTTCCCCGCTTCCTATAGTACTTTCCTTTGGCTTGGAAGGTAGCCACTTATTATGGAATGACATATAGAATGATGATGGTAGCTATCTGCCTAGCCTCTGGTACATATTATATGAAGATTTATGGCCGTCCTTAACAGATGACTTACATTGTAGAGAAAGGTTTATCTAACTAGTGTGGGAGTTTGGCTGACCACCCTGCTTTCTGACGCTTTCTCGACGGTAGGCACCCAACGTCGCCAAACAAATTAGCCTCTCCTTCTCCCTCAATAGCTGCCTTAGTTTAGTCTTTGGTTGGTGTGTGCCTATGAGCTTCTGGGCCTGTACGATTTCCTGTCCGAAAAGGCAATCCTCTACAGGAAGGGCCAATGGCTACGTCCCGCCGGTTCGTATACCCGGACACCGTGCACTCCCGTAGCATCCCATAATTACATATTTTGGTTGAGTCTAAACTGTTGCGCCCACTTAGCTAGGGCTCTTAGCTTCGGGCTTAGTCTCGACGGGAACCTCCCATCTTGGGGACTGGCATGGATGAACAGCCACCACCGATACAGGTTCAGTTACAGGTGCACACCAGTGGGAACTAGCAGTTGGGATTGAGACGAGAAAGGCCAAGCACAGTTCTCTTCCTTTCTTCCCATAGCACCAGTTGTTATTATCTTTGGTCTCGGGCAGGGAATGAATAAATTCTGAAGCTGTGTGTGAAGTAAGACCTATGAGACCACGTTACAACGTTGATTGTCTTGTCTTACTTATACCATAACCCTATTTCGGCCGACGCTCTACAGCTCTATCCCCCACCCACGGAACAGGTATATCTCATGCAAGGTTCTTTCTTACTGTAAGGCTTTCTCTACGAAATTCTCGATTTTATTTGTATTCAGTGTACCAAAGCGAAAGCGAAGCAGTACCCAAACAAGGCTTCCCGGGATACTCTCAGATTATAGATCGGACTTCATCACTCAACCTTAAAGGCAGATTGCAGGCAGTTCTCTAGCGGCATAAGCGAACTAAGGCTTACTTACCACCCACCACCATTGTCTTAGCAGCTTCTTGCGCCAAATGCGCTTATTTTGAGAGCTAGGAATCTTTGGTTTAGTCTCGAAATCCGCTTCTTGTCGGTGAGAGTCCCATGCATCGTAGTATGTTTTTATGATATAAAAAGAGTCTTTCTGTACAAAAGGGAAAAGGGCTTTAGCCAAACCAAATCTTAAATTTATATAGAAAGATGGATTATAGCTTTACCCCATAGCCCTCCTTCCTGGAATATGGGGTCAGTTCCTTGTCTTGGAAGGAGAAAAAGATGAGATGTCAGCCCAGCTTGATGCTAAAGAATCGACTTTCTCTTTTTTGTCTGGAAAGTGTGAATTCGATCCAAAATAAGTGAATTGCATCTGAATCTGAAAGTGACTACTTTGAAATCCGGGTGATGTGGAGCTAGGTCTGAAGCGAGATCGTACGCTTGTGGTGCTACTAATCGTCTTCGTCATTCAAATCCGCTTATCTTATGCTTCTGCTTACCACCAATTTCTCGTATATAAAGAAGAAGAACCCCAGTTTTGTGGAAAGGACTGAGACCGCACTGACCTACAAGAGACATATTTCCTTTCTTTCTTGTACTGAGCTTAGGGCTCTCTTTCTAATACGTCAAGTAAGAATGACTGGGTGCACCGATCTCTTACCTGCTTCCCCACCCTTCCTTCATGCTAGTTTTTTCGAGTCAAATACGAATTGAGATAGGATACTTCAGTGGCAAGGGAAAGGCTAATCCGAGTGATGGCCTTGCTCACATACATAGCAAACAAAGCAAGGATTCCAGCTAAGAAACCAACAATGAAAGCTTTAAATCGGCCCATATAGTCCGTTGGATCTTATACTGAGAGGAAAGGTGAAGGTATATGGAGCCTTCGACAGGTGTATCCCCGACTCCGGATTTCTCCCCTATAACTAGGTTCTATTTTCATGTCTTAAGCAAAAGTCAACAAAAGTCTTATCGCTTGGAGAAAGAGATAGAAAGCTAGAACAAGTCCAGTATTCGAATTCCTCTCTCCCTAAGCTTAGCTATTTCATTAGCTTTGAATGATAGCTCCGCTGCAAGAGTCAATAGTTCTGGTCTATGTTTATATATATATATAAATTGGATTTAAAAGCAGGTGTCGCAGAAGGCGGCAAAGGACTTAGTCGGGGAAGGAGTAGTTCGGTGGGGGCGGGAAGAGAAGGGCGTAATATTTTAATAGAAAAGAAGAGCTGGGTCGAGGGAGCTGATCTAGTAAAGGGAGGGTAGGTTCTTTATTATAAGTGCCACACACCAGGACCAGGCTTTCTCACTTGGACAAGAGGAGATGTGGCATTGCTAATCCGATCTTGTACCCAGGGTTTGATACAAATAAAACCAGCCCAATCGAGATGAATTGAATGCTTTGCTTTGACTGAAGAGATGGATTCTTTCTTTTCCTCTTAAAATAATGTCAAGCACTGGTCTTTCAAGCAGCTAGTTGAACTCTAAAGTACAGGTCACCTAATAGAAGTGAGCGATGGTGGACGTAAAAAGAAGCCAGGCTGGCGTTTGGCTAGCTCCCTTTCATTCCTTTCATGGCTTTGGGCATGTATTTAGGCTTTAGTCCGGGCGGAAGCAAGAGCTACTAATCGGTTCAGCAGGTAGTTCACAAGGGAGAGATCCCCATTCTGGACCATCCTCCTAAAGCATGTGTTTTTCATGTAGCTTTTGTATTAGATTGAACTTCACCCTTCCCTTTGCCTCGACCTTTGGCAGATCGGGTCGCTCGAGTATCAAAACCAAACGTTTTTCTTGGATTATCGAACCAACCCTTCACGATGCATCCGTTCGACGTAGGGCACTCCCACCTCTCTCTCCTAGTTGAATTATCCAATTCCGGGATGGATCATTCAATCTTTTTTCTTGACTTTATTGAGAGCCGATCGGGAATAGCCCGTTGTGGGTGGCATGGGAGGGAATTGGCCTAACCTAAAGCATTTAGTGAACTCGACTAGCCGAGAAAACATCGTCTTCGTGAAAATACCCATTCCCTTGTTGAATGAGCTGATTCAATGCCATGCCATGTAATTTAACTCCGAAAGAATGTATCTCGAGCCAGGATCCACTCCTTTCTATTTCTAAAATAGAAACCAACCAAAGCACTGACCTCTGTCGAGCCATATTAAGTCAAATGCCACTTTGATTCCGAAGGAGAAGCTGTGACAAAGAGGATTTCTAGCCACACTACTAGTCGCTTAGAGAAGAAAACCAATGTTGAGCCTCACTCTATTCCTTCGCCTTGATACATCGAATTAGTTGTGCATCGGTCACTCGTTCCAGTTGTCAACTCCTACAGCTTGCTAGCATATCGCATATCGGACATGGAAGAATCAAACCTCTCCATAAGTGCTTCAAAGCCCGATGCAATTCTTAGTCATTCGCTCTTCCCTCTTTCTTTGGTATTAACAGCACAGTGAAGCCAAACGTGGAGCTTGTTCCCTATCGTGATCCCACTCATCATTAAAAGAGGGGCCCTCTCAATCATCTCAATCATATCGCAATTTGACATCACTTTTATTGATCCCACCAAGGCTTTGATCCGCTTGCTATATCGAAATCGAAGATCTCGAATCCAGGCATGCGCTTCTTTATAATCGGGTCAACTCAAGGTAAAGTCATAGCTTCTTCAACGGGTGAGGAAGTCGAATTCTCTTTCGCCTGTTTACGATCCGATCTTTCCGATGTCTGTGAAAGGTTAAACGGGCCATGCTCGTACCTATGGCGACTGAGGGAAAACGTCATGTAACCAACAAGGGGTTATACACAACCCTGCCGACTAGGTTCTCCCGAGAGGATGGAATGAAACTGGCTTGAAAACGACTTTCTAAAGGTGCGGAGCGAAAGCAGAAGCTATGGAATGTGGATCGAACGAGAAGGATTAGAGCAAGTTCCGTTCTCGTTCTCCGAGGGTGAATCAAGAAAGGCAGTTCCGGGAGTTCTGTTTGCCTAGTTGGAATCGAAGGAGAAGGTGAGGCATTTAGATCATGCATGAATGAAGCTTTAGGCAAGCCTCTCTCTCTGGATGGATGAGACTTGCTTGAGGGCATGAAAGAATTAACAAGAGAATCAGGGGCAACTGTCAGCAAATCAAATAAGGGGTACCCGCTCTCTTAAGTTAAGGAAGTTCATGACCTAATAGGAGTGATTGTAGCCAAGCAAGCAGAAGGTTACAGGCAAGCGGGGTAGTGTACTTTTATCCGCAAAGAATGGGATTGACTGCTTTGGCATTCGTAAGCCGAGATCCGCTCTTAGGTTAGAGAGTTTGGCATTGAGTCAGCGCTTTCAGGCAAATGATGATATAAGAGAATCCCGCAAGTTCAGTTAGCCCTTATAGGAAAGCTAAGAAGGAAAGATTCATTGGATGATGAATTCCAGTCCAGTCTTAAGTCATGGAATGGGCAGAAGTGTCCTCTTACACTAGCTTTTGACCTAGAATTAACAGATGGATTGGCCTTGTTCAATGCCAATGCCTGGTCAACATGTAGAAAAGACAGTTGAGAAGGCTATTTTTTATAGGGGGTGTAACATTCTTTTTCTTCTTTTCTTAGTGCTAAAACCCTTTTTCAAACTGTGTTCATAGTCTCACTCCTCTGTTCTTGTAAATTCTTGGACAATGGCAATGCTGGTCAGGTCTCTTCCATCTCGCTTCTAAACGCTTTCCTGCGATCAACGATAGATGGATCTGCTGCTAGCTCTAGGCCGTAGGCAAGGTTGAAATCCCCTTTTCCTAGATAGACTTGCCTTCTGAGATGGGCATTCTCGTCCTTGTCCTTGAGGAAAAAAAGCAGGATTCCGAAGCAGAAAACGGCGCTACTTCCACTCTTCCCCGCGGGTAAAACACCAGGAAATTTGCCGTAGTAGGCCGAGCTTTACCATATCGCTAGACTCGATCACAAGCAGGGGAGGTTCTATTGATCTATCTACATAAAGGGAGCTCATTCAATAACGCGGCTAGGGCAATCTTCAACGATCAGCCCGGTGCTTCAGGATATGTATCACGGATACCCGTTCCCCTTCAAGAAGATTAGGATATGTCGTCTAGGCCTCCAGGATGCAAGGAGGGGGATAGGAATGGATTAAGAGTTCGAGAATGCCTCTCATTACGACTATGATCAAGTTTGTATGTGTCGCGGAACAGCAAGAGTCATCCGACTCTTAGGAACCTCCATACGAGGATGCTAAAAAAAAAATCCTATTGAGGCTATATAAGGATCCCATCCTTAGCTTAGTAACCAAGAACAAACAGACTTCGGTCAGGAGTCGGCGGATGATGCTGGATATGCCTCTGGCCTCGAGGACGGCACGACGGCCAACCTACAGTAGACGAATTGGAAGAAAGAAATCTGGGCGATGAGACTAACCAGCGATACGAATACAAAGAAAAGCACTTAGAGGAGCGTGCATATTCGATCCGATCTGAAAGTGCTCACTAATAAGTGGTGGGACTCTGCAGCAGCGGCGAAAGCCCTCTTATTGCGCGGCGTGGCAAGCACGAAAGAAAAGAAAACCAGGTTTTTTTGTAGTTCAGATTAGGATTAGCATTGTTTAGAAGCACAGTGAGAATAATATGACTAGTCTTTTTCTTCACCCCTTGTTCTTGTGGCATTAGTGTCTTCACACTGCCATAGCTTCTCGGCGTGCTCCTAGCTTGACTCGATGGTTGGTCACTAGCAGACTTGTCCCGTAGCGGATCAATTCCAATCAATTCCAACCTTAGGCCTGAACTTCGAGGCGCTCATCGGAACAAATTGAGCGTGCTCCCTCCCGACCGAGACCCACCAGTTGGACATATGGATGGAGAAAACCGGTCTCTTTGACCGGAGTGTTGAAGAAAGAGACTCTTACAAGTGAACTGGACAACTAAGGTAATAAGACTCTTAAATAATGGATGGTTAGTCGTGGTCGAAAAGCCAGAAGAGAAGGTGTGTAGTAACTGATCTCTCACTTCACGCTTACAGTGGGCTTGAAGGCTTGTTCTTTCCTTCCGTCGCGGGTCCTCTAGCATAACCATTTGTCAGCCTAATCCGGGTTCTTTTGAATTTGAAGCCTCTTATGGGTAAACTCCTTCTCCTTAATCAAGGATCATACCCACGAATTCCTTCGGGTCTATCGACCTGGGAATTGGCAGTTGCTTTTCTTCAAAGAAGTCCATACGGGAATCCCTCGGCCAAAGGAGAGAGCAGGGCAGGGCGAACGACCTCTTTTCCTTCTGCCTAGGTTTGCTTCAACGAGCCTCGCTACTTCATGGAGTGAAAGGGGCCTCCAAGTAAAGGCGGTCGAGGGAAAACTCATAAAAGCTCATTGACAAATGCCGGGGAAGATTCCGAGTAAGTAAACTGGCTTGACTAAAGGCTTAGTTGTGGTCCCAGTACGTTGAGTTGTAGCTGGAAGCGGGCGGTTGAGCGCACTGCACTAGCCCGAAAGAAAGCCAACATCTATCTATTAGGCGTTAGCGCAGGAACCAAGCAAAGAAGGGAGGTTCACCTTGTATGGAACTAGCTTCGATGCCCAAACATAACTCAGAAAATCAAGCCTTTGGGAGCTGTTCACACTTCCTCCTTCCCAAGCTAGTCCTGTCAGATCTAGTGCGAGCTCCCTCTTTTCTTCTTGAGATCGTGAAGAGGTATAATCCACCGGCTGTAGTAAAGGAGAAAGCGCCACTCATTCTTCCCGACCTACCGAAGCTTTATCGAACCAGCCCTCTTGACTATCCTCGATTTTCATGTTTGGCCTGGCATGATTTGACGTCGTACCCCCCCTCTCTGACCCAGTCACCTTGAGTTTGATCACCGAGTCTTTCTTTCTCTTTCAACTCTCATTTCGAATGTTATATCACCGGTAAAAAGCACGACCCATTCTAATACGAGTATCGAGTGAAGGCGCCTCCCCCAGCGAAGACAGAGTCGAACTAAGCCCTCTACTTATTTATTTTGATTCACCTAGCCCCTTTTGTGTCTGACTAACTTGGTTGATTACCGACAGAGCTTGCCCAAAGCAAAGGAAGAAAAGTAACAATTCCACTTCTTCCGGATCAATGGGTTACTATTATGTCTGCCTCCTTTCTTTCTGCTTTCACCCTATATAGAAAAAAATGAAAGCTTCAAGCCAAAGATGCTACTGCTGCTAAATCAGCCAATGGAATGCAACCTTACCAGGCCGGCTTTCAATCTTCCAAGACAGAGAATATCGAATGCCATCACTTACTCACTTACGGAAAGAGATCTGACAGTGGGACCATTCGAAGAAAGGGTAGAAGGACCACTTAGCAAGCTATCAGGCTGATTGCATTGCACGAGAGCGAGGATTTAAGTGAACGTGAACTATTCTTCTCGGGATCGTGTGATAATGACTTAGTCACCTCCATCCAAAATATTCGAAACTCTTGAAAAAGTCATTGATAGACATATTCAAGTCCCTGGGTCAGGAAGGTTCACAACTCGTATTACCAATTTCCACCCGGAAGAAGAAGATGCATTGAACGCGCTCTTAGTACTAATCCTAGGTGCCTTAAGCGGAAGAGGGGATTTTTTGATTCAAAGCCTGAGTTCAGTTACGCATTGATGGACATAAGGAGCGGTCTTGGCAATAACATCAATCCCATCCAGCCGGTTGACGATGTGGCATTTCTTCTACTTGCTTTAGTTTCATGTCCGCCTTGTTTTACATAGCCGTTATATGGATCGGGTTTACCCACTGATTCATCCGTTGGTGCAACAATTGAAATAGGCATTCTTTGCCAGAGTTCGGGAGGGAGGGAAGGAGTAGAAGTAGGTTTATAATCCTGTTCTTGCAATAACCGGTCTTTCTGGTGAATTCATAAGAGCTCTTGTGCACATAACCGCTTAGCCTAGCCCTAAGGAAAGCTATTGACATATCTACGGTTGACCGGCGTTGAAGGCAAGATACAATCTGGTGTTTTCACCCAATCTACAACGAAAGGGCTAGTATCTGCGAGACAGCGTCGGCAAACGTAGGTCCAAAACATGCATCCAGGAACAAATACGGCCACCGATCAGTGGCTGATTTGAGATCCACGGAATAAACCGTTTGGTTGCCAACTAGGCGATCAAGTGGGGCTGTTTGGTTTGGTTATATGTGCCATCCATAGGCAGCTGACGAAGAACCTCCATCAACCACTTATGAAGAGGGTGTAATAACCTCTGGTTCACCCAGTTCCCTACACTATGAAAATATCCGTCTTTTGCCACCTCCCTCAATCGATTGACCGAGCCTTCCAAGGTCCTTTCTTCCTCAGACCGAAAGGCAAAGCCTGAAGCGGCGTATGAGCGAGTCCAAGTGTGAAAGTGTCCTTATAACAGCAATCTTCGATACATACTATGTGTTTCATGCCCCTTCGGACAGAGAACATGGACGATGTGTCAAGGTTTCATGTGTTAACTTCAGTCCTTGTGTTCCACTCTGTGTCTTGGGAGTCTTCGACCTCTATGTTTGACCTTCGTTCCACTGCGTTTCACTTCTGCCTCGGTCTTCGACCTTAAGTCTTTCTTGGGAGTTCCACTCTGTATCAGGTCTTCGACCTCAAGGTTTCTCGGGCTGCGCCCTTTGTTAAGGTCCTTCGGACCCTTCGGTCTCTCTTTGAGGGGACCCTTTGGGTCCTTTGGACAAAGCACAGCGACCCATAGGGTCTTGGATCTTGATCCTTGGGTCGTTGAGGAGCCTGCGGCTCTTGGAGTTATGTCCTTCGACCCTTCGGGACCCGTGCCTTGGTACTTGGTATTATGCGCTCCGGACCTTAGTACTAGGTAAGCGCTGTCCGACTTTAAAGCTTTTTACCCTCGGGTAAAGTCCGCTACCTCAGATTATACGTCCAGTCTGGTTAGACGTCCCGAAGGACTAGTTAAAGGGACCCATGGACAGAGAAAGGGAGGGACCTTTTATCAGGCTTTCTCCGATCTTTGCGTTTCCCATGGGAAAACGTTGCTGTCCTGTGCTTTCTTTCTCTTGGTATGGCACATGCTTGTGATTGATCAAGCTAGGGAGTATGCTTTCCCTGCCATCGGTAGTACTATCGATTCATCTTTCCTTGCGGTTCAAAGCTTCCTTGAGATCTATCTCTCCGGTCCGGTATCTATAGGAAGAAGTCCCGGTCGAGAAGTGATCGAAGCATCGGTGAAATGAATATACTCTCCATACTTAACACATGCGATTGTTGGATTGCACCTTGGATATCCGCTAAGAACCCTCTCCTGGCTAGCAATTCACCGGTGAAGTTATAGCTCTCGAACAAGCGATGAGGGGCGAGGCTGCCCGGGTCAACGGATCGAAAGCAGTATTTAACCTTCCCACCTGCAACTACGAAATAGGCTAGCTGACCTAGCAGTGAAAGACGAGAGAGCAGAAATTAAAGATGAAATAGCTGGCACTTCTGAATCCTATCACAGGGATTGCCACTCTCTTTATTTACGACTTGGCTTAGTCGTGAAAATAGGAAGTCTCCCCTAGCTATGGATCTACCATATATAGTTCCAATGTAAGCTGGTGAAATACTACCTTCAATACAACTTACCAGGGCAATCTTCCTCCAATCAATCCAAAGGGTCAGTCGACCCTTTGGATAAAGAATATCTCCACGGCGAGAAACCTAGGGAGTGATGAACAGCTTGTTATCACAAATTGAAGAATGGCTTTGCCAAGGACAAGAAGAATAAAGAGAGGCGCGCACCCCCTCACACTTATAGGACCAGTCGAAAAGAAAATGCACCTTAAGGGGACACTAGCCCAGTTAAGAAAAGCCACCCTAGCAGAATGGGGAAAGGCATAATACCCACCTCTCCTCTGACTCCACTTACCTTATAAAAAAAAATAAGAGCGAAGGAGGGAGCAGGAAAGAAGGCTTGGAACTACAAGCACTCAAAAAAGAAAGATAGATAAAGAGGATCAGTCCTTAAAGATGAAGGAGATAGAAAGCAGAAAGCTATAGGACCTGACTCAGAGCAGTACTTCCATTAGCAAGAAAGTCGAGGATGAAAACATT
The DNA here is from genome assembly GCF_030704535.1 of Vitis vinifera. Classification (NCBI taxonomy): domain Eukaryota; kingdom Viridiplantae; phylum Streptophyta; class Magnoliopsida; order Vitales; family Vitaceae; genus Vitis; species Vitis vinifera. The sequence continues at coordinate 17,877,433 of NC_081814.1, forward strand.
GATTCACTTGTCTGATTCGGTATGTAGGCAAAGAGAAAGTGTTCCGGCTTTAGTCGAGAAAGTCTCAGCCTTCTATGTACATTCACAACTGATCAGTTCTTTCATTGCAACTCACCACCCTCCCTAGGCGTAAGATAATAGGGCTTGATGCCTAGCGGCTTCCTTTTACGGGGTGTCTACCGATCTCAGAGGTTCACTCCCTTGAGGAATGTTCCTCGAGTCGTGATGCTGTGATTGTCGTCTTTCGAATTAAGGATTTGTCTGGCTGGTGTTCAGCCAATGGCTTTTGTCTTCGGGTGCCTCGCCTTTAAGGCTTCGTTCAAGTCCTCCTATGTCAATCTCATTTCTGCCTTTCATCCACATCGCGATCTCTTTTCCCACTCGTTAGGGCCAGGGGTTGTATAGGTAAAAAAAAAAGCTCAATTGGAGGCTTTTTTTCGAATCGTGTGCCGAAGCAAGGTAGTTCATTTTTTCAGGGGAGCTAGGCAGGGAAGAGCCTTGAAGGCTGAAGAATAATAAAATAAGTAAGGATGCCCATTTCTATTTAAGTTAATAAAGGGTAACAACAAAAGCTTTTCAGGCGGAAAAAAGAAGCCTACTTGAATTGAATTCAATAAAGAAGGAAAAGGTGAATACAGGGTTTGGCTCTAATCTACTTAGGTAGAGACAGAAGATGAAAATAAATGCCATTCCAAAGACAAAGAAGCAGTTGATTTAGATTGAAACTAGTCGCCAGGCTGGCTGATAAATAAGAGGGCGACGGCTAAGGTAGAAATGGCTAGCTTAAGCAAGGACAGCATGGAAGCAGGTTTCTGTTGCCTTTGTTTGTCACGAAGTTTTCAGTTATATCCTAGTATAATAAAGAGCTGATCTTTCCCGAAGGCTTCGCTCCTCGCTCATCTTTTGCTTTTGCTGCTTGTGAGAATGCTTCTGTTGGACCTATTTGACCACGCCCGTTCCATTGCTTTTCCTGTCTAGAATCACTCTATCGTAATTGAACCGGGAAATCTTCCTCTTACAAAGAAAACTCAAAATCATCTAAATAGTTAGATAGAGGCTTTCTCACCACCGACATGGGGGTGGGAGAAGGCAGTTCACTAGCAACCCTCTTGCCTTTTGCGGCCGGGGGTGGATTGACAGCTTAATTAAAGAGTAGTTTTAAATAGCGATTGCTTCATTACCGATGTGCTCACGAATTGGATTTGAACCAATATCCCCCCTATCTGGAGCGACTTTCCTTTTAGTCGATCGTGATGGGTCTGTCGTCCTCCTCATTATAGTCCTCCTAAAATCAATAGCATTTCGTCGGAATACATCCTGTCTTTTCACCTTAGTAGTCCTATGCATAGTCAGTACTATAGCCCCAATCATGGCTACTAATAAAATAGGACTAGGAACCAAAAACCAGACGGAATAGTAGGTATAAAGTAAATTGCCCAATGTTTCCAAATTAGTCCAACTTCGTACCTTTCCGGCATAAACCGTATATCTCAGAGAGGTCGTCTTTCTTCGTTTGATGCCTACACCTCTTTCCTGAGTTCTAGCCAGGTCCTCGCAGCACACTTCCCTAGAATCCCTAAGATTGTTCCTCCTTCACCCTATCAGGAATATAAGGGCAAAAATTCATTGAACTAGTTCAATTCATTAACAAAAATTATTGGTCGGCGTTGTCATTAAATTCATAGTGGTCAAGGTCTTGGTCTTTCACCCGCCTCTGGAAAAGATCATTCATGATTTAGCGTGCCCGTTCTCTTGTAGGATTATCTACGGGGTTGTTGGCTATATCCCCCAAGAGTTCAACGAGGCGAGCCTTACTTGTATAATGCTGTCCCGCTAACTGCTCGAGCACCCGTCGATACTTCCTGTATGACGGTGTTCTTTCGAAGGAAGTATCCATGTCTGCCTTGAGGTAGTCGATTAGGATCCGATGAACGCACCAATACCCTTACTCCATAGGGCAGATTGTGAGGCTCATTGGTGTCACCGGGTAAAGCGGGGGGTTGTGGTGGGGCCGACTGCTCCCTCCCAAAAAGGTTATTTTCCTCTAAGGAGGGGAGCGAGGGTACAGAGGGGACGGAAGGGTCAAAGGGTATCGGTGTTAAGGAAGAGGGCACCGAGGGAAAAGATCTCAGAGGAGAGTCAGCGGGGACCACATTATAAGGACCTGCATTTGAAGGCCCCGCGTCATTCCTACCCGGCGCTTGGTTTACGCTCGCTTCCGCCCCAGCGGGTAACACCATATTCGCAAGATAGGGCGCGGCCTCGGTAGCGAGGAGGGCCTTCACAGCAAATCCAATGGCCAAGGCCAGAGCCCCGGAGCATCCAATCTTAAAGACAAAAGAACATAGGGCTCGACACCCCATAGATACCCCAGCCTTTGAGAGCAAGGCCCAAAAAATGTCAATGGAACCGAGTATGAGACAAAGCAAATAGAAGACACAGAATAGAAAGAACAAGATCGAAAGTTTGATCATCAATCTCTTTATGACACATCGCGGTGCAATAGTTGAACTATTGGAAGCAAATGGAAAAGGAACACCGAGCAGGGTAAAAAATACGATAAGGAGATACATAATTTCGAGTGTGATCAGACAACCAAAAATCAGACAATGACAGAGTGCGGCCTGTGATCGAGTGAGAGATTGATCGACGTCCGAAGAACGCTCGACCGAAGGAATGAGTCACAAGTAAGATTTGGATCCCCAACGACAAAGGAACGAGCATTTTCGGGGACTAGCCTGCTTCCCATTACTAAAGAGGGAAATTCCTCTCACATAATTAAGGGAGCCATTGAAAGGTGACTAAAAGACCAGAAACGGGGACTACCCGAGCTAATGATAGAGGCAAGAACACTTTCCGGCCAAGTCCCATTAATTGATCATAACGATATCGTGGAAATGCTGCACGGACCCATATATATAGGAACGGAAACAGAATCACCTTGATACTAAACCGGATCGAGCCCGGGATCTTCTTGGAAATGGGAAGATCTAGGATAGGCGGCCAACCTCCTGGAGAGAGCAATGTGCATGGACCAGGTGAGTAAGGATGCAGCTCCGTGGACCGCTCGTCGGGCCTGATAGGTGGTGGTATCACACCCTTCTCAAAGGAACCGTACGTGACACTCTCGCGTCATACGGCTCCGTCCCGGAATAAGGACCTCCCCTTTCCTTTGACCAACGGGTCCTCGAACCAACCTGTCCCCCCTTTCTATTCCTCGGTAAGCGGTTCCTTTTCATTCATTCATTGATTGATTCAAGGTAGTTGTAGCTTGCTTCCAAGTCCAAGCGCTAGCGGTAGAAGCTAGTCGCCAGAAGCTAACTTCCGGGCCGGGAAGGAGCCAAAAAACGTGAGCGCCCTTGCGCGAGCCTTATTGAAAACTAAAGTCAAGCAAGAAGGGAGAAACTTGACTTTGAGAAAGAAGGTGCTTGTTGCCGCTTTATTAGTAAGTAAGCTTGTTTTATATCTCCTCAATAAAGGCGAAAGGTTGCTTTAAAAATTCTAAAATATAATAGAAGGGCGCTTTAGTTTTCAATAAGGCTGGTCGGAACGAGAAGGGTGGTCGTAGATCAGGCTGATCTTTGATCAGAAGTGCTCGTAGATCAGGCTGATTGTAAATCAGGGTGCTCTACTACGATCTTAGGCAGGCTGATTGAAGATCAGAAGTGCTCGTAGATCAGGGTGGTCGTAGATCAGGCTGATCTTTGATCAGAAGTGGTCGAAACGATCAGGGTGGTCTAAGATCTTAAGAGGGTTGCTCCCCTACAATCTTAGGCTTAAGCAGGCTGATCGCAGATCAGGTTTTTATCCGAGAGGCTGCGGGCTGATGCTAGTATGAATGTTTTTATCCGAGAGGAAGATAGAAAGGGCTTTTCTCGCTTTTTTAGTATTGCTTTGGCTTCGTCGTATCTTGCTGGCGCGAAAGCTACCGCAACTAAAATAAAATAAATGAAGGAAGAAGGCATTAGCATTAGAAAGACTACATAGGCATTCCGGGCCAACTACAACACAAGTCATGAGCGATAGCGAAGCCAAGCCGGATAGGCTTTTTTATGTCGAAAGCCCCAAAAGACGCTATCTTATAGCAGACAACTAACGCACACTTACTCAACTAATCTCATAAGTAAACGCCTGCTCGCATCGCAACTAATAGAATAAAACAACTACTAGACTAGACTAGTAGTTGAGTGCTCCTTGTTGTTCGGATCTTGATCGGGTCCGAGCTTCCCAAGCTCTATGCTGTTGGGGAGCTCTGCAAGGGTCTTACCACCTTCTTGATTTACTATATTTGAGTTTTTGGAGTACTTTGGGATTATATTCCGCGCCGAGGATTTTTGCTTGTGGGCTGGGGTGAATATTGTAGACCAGCGGATCTGGTAGTCGACAATCGTTCGGACTTGGTAAAGGTTGTCGCGGCACCTGTAGTAGGACAGAGGACTTATCGCGATGCCCGCAGACCAATTTACGATGTCTCCGTTGCTGACGTTCGTCAAGCAGGCCACGTGGATTGGCCAGGGTCTTCTTTGGCTAATGATACCTCGATCCCGAAGCCTTCGGAGTATCTTTTTGATAGGCGCCTCTATCTGTATGGGGAATTCGCTGCTGATAGATCCCACCCAGTGTCCCCCTCCTTCCCCCGCCGCCTTCCGACCCGCGGGAGTATACAATGGCAACTTCCGGACACTCATGCCCGATCGTGAGACTGCCTGTTGAACGTCCGATGGCACGTTGCTCCGACCTGAGCTATGCAACAACGAGATCCCCCTTGATCCTTGCCGGATGTGCTTGACGGTCCCCCATAATACGCTCACTTGGGGACTTATTACTCCAGCTTTTCCAAGAGTCTCCGCTAGTTGAACCGCATCCAGTAGACTCCCTGTTCCGCTCATCCCATTCGTCAGCTGTTTGATCGGGATACTATTACCTAGGTTGTCACGCCCCAAGACCCACTCCAAGGGCGTGACGGTCATTTCACACCTCAAACCCAAAGGCTTAAAGTATAATCTGACCCAAACAGTCATATTGTAACTGGATGTTACCAATTACCAAATACCTGCTCAGAGTAGCGGAACAAAATCTAAAATCCTCAAAATTCAATTTCCAAATAACTTCCAAATACCAAATGATCCAAAATAACATAACTAATAGTTAAACAAAATCCAACATAAATCCTAAGTCAAATCCTAAAGATGACCATTCCTCAGCCTAGCCATCACTCCTCACCCGAACTAAGAGTACCTGAAAAATTTTCAACAATTGGGAATGAGCTCACAGCCCAATAAGGAATATTAATGCAATTCATGGATCAAATATTTTCATTTCAAATAGGGATATCAAATTTTTTTTTTTTTTTTTTCATCAAATATCAGAGTTTCAAAAATACCAATATATTCAAAATTCAACCAACCAATTTCATATCAAATTCAAATACTTTCACATCAGATTCAATCAAATCCATTCAATTTTTCATTACTCTAGTTATCAAATATCAAATGCCCAGTTAGGTGGGACTTTTCAAATGGGTGGCTAGCCTCAAATTGTTCCTGGTGGACGGAACCAAACACTACTAGTACTAGTAACCTCTAACCAAACCCCTAGAGGCTGGGGTCCAAATCAATTACATTCCCACCATGAAATGTAAATGTCAACTATTATATCCCGTTGACAGGGCCGAATAGTCAACTATTATATCCCGTTGACAAGGGCCAAATAGACCAGAGTGATGTTCTTGTTCAAGTATTCAAATTTACACAACATAATATCTCCATATTTTGTGTCATAAATAAAACAAAATATTTCAACATAATATTTAGTGCAAAACAGTTTGATCCATGCATGGTAACAAAATATCATTTTCTTTTCCACAATTCAAAATAACATATAAAATAATTTAATTTTATAAATATTGCATTAACTTCCCTTACCTCAAAAGAAGTCCTTGAAAGCTTGGGAGAAGAATAATTCTGAAAAAGATATAATCTACTCTTCACCTAATATAATATAAGAGAAACAATTAATACTATTTATTTATAATTTAATTAATCTATTCCTTATTTAAATAAAACTAATAAATTCCCAATTTGTTTCTAATAACACACTACTAATTTAATTAAATTACAATTTTATTTCATTATAAAACTCTATATATATATATATATATTTTTTGCTAAATCTATTATTACTATTATCTTAATTATAAATCTAAAACTAAATATTATTATTTTAATTAATCAATTCAAAAACCACTCACTGTCTCGGGTACACCAAATCAAACCAAAAAAAACAACTTTTTTTTTTTTCATTTCCATCATCATGCTTTATTATATATATATAAAAAGGCTCATGTCTCGGGTACATCAAACCAAACCAAAAAAAAGCAAGTTTAGTTTTTTTTTTTTTTTTTTTCCTTTCATTGCCATCATCATGCTTTATATATATATATATATATATATATATATATATATATATATATATATAAAGGCTCCTTCCAGCACAGTACACGTCCCCCATTTTTTTTTTTTTTCCTTCCTTCCTTCCAGTGCTGTGCACACGCGTTCTCCCTTTTTTTTTTTTTTTTTTTTAACATTTTCTAATCTCTTCAACCACAAATAACAATATATTTATTTATTTATTTTTATATAAAATTAACCCTAGCCTAAAATCAAAACCTTCCAAGGAAATTTTTTTTTTTTTTTTTCTAATAAAACTTAAGATCTCCCAAATTCCAATACTAAAATCAAAATCTTAGATTTTCACTATTTGATATTAAAACGAATTAAAAAAAAAATAATCTAACCCTAATCTAGATTTGGGGTTTTCCAAAAAAAATATATCTAATGCGTTTGAAATTAATCAATGAATCTAAAATATTAAACTAGGGGTTAGAATCTTACCTATAGAGATCTGTTCTTCAACCCTGAAATCTGACTCCAACCTTACGTTCTCTGGAATTCTGCGAACAGGAACTCTATTCAGAAAAGAAGGGAAAGAATAAAATTTCTAATTTATACCTAGGGTATTTATTCGTAAAATTACACTTTTACCCCTCTTCCACTTTATTAAATTAATTGATTAATTAATTTAATTAGTAATAACAATTTCCTAAATTACCCTTAAAAGAAAATGCCCGGGTGTTACATAGGTTCCTAAACTTGGAATGGATGGCGGAGCGTAGGTGGCAAGCAGTTATATGGATACGGTACTTTACCCGTATACGCTTCTCCAGCTCTCGCAAGAATTGTATGGGAGTCGTCCTCGGAGGGACTTCCCGAATGACCGTACCGGGGAATTCTACCGTACTCCGTGCAGCTATTGTTGTTGATCCTGTAGAGCCTACTCAAAGGTTCAGGCCGGATTGTAGGAAGTGGGCGATACGTTTTTGTATTTCTATGAGAAGCTCTACGGCACCCACGATTCCCAGTAGTGAGTCGTCGGCATATCGCGTGTAACAAATCCTTAAGTAATGGGTTTTTAAGGGGGCCAGCTTACGGGCCAGGCCTCTCTCTGACCTGATAACTAGTATTGCCTCCCCGCCCAGCTCTATCAGCAGGCCCATTCTTTTGCAATACTTAATAAGGTCTCTCATGGCCCAATTCTTATTACAGCGTTCTCTACCATAGAATTCGGCCTTCGGGGTCAACCCGGCGGCTTCTATGAGGAAGGCGGCGCAAAGGAGGCTTGAGGGCTTGTTAAGGAAGGCGGCAAGGGCCGACGAAGGGGGGAAAACGAAAGGCGTTTTCTGGTCCCCCCTAAGCCGGGGGGTACTTGTGGGGGGGTGTGCCACGACGAAACAAGGGAATGAAAGGCCGCTTTTGCGTTGGATGCTCTTTACCCTCCCCACAATGATGACTCTCTTGTCTTGGGGAGCGTTGAAGCTTGCTTCTTCTCCAGAGTTTTCTTGGTCATCAATACGACCTGCCCTTAATAGAACCGATCTGATTCTCTGAACAATCGGAATTTCGTACTTCTGTCGGATCCTCCCTATCTCCTGATCGAGCTTGTGTAGGTAGATGTTGCCTGGTAGGGCCGATAGTAGTACACTGTGTGGGACGGAGTAAGGACCCTTCTCACCTCCTACGAGTCGTCCGGCGGAAAAGACTTTATGAATGGAGTAAAAGAACTTGGGATCGTCGATCTCTTCCTTAAAGATTGGGATGAGTCGATGTCGGTCGATGGTGTGAAAACACTTCCTGATGTCGAATTCCAAAAACCTGCGAGAGGTTCCCCACTCTTCTTTGATCCGTCTTAGGGCCGAGTGGCAGCCTCGACCCGAGCGGAAGTGCGATGTGTCTGGAAACTCGGGATCGTAAATGGATTCGGGTACCATTCTGATCGCCTCTTTCATGATCTTTTCTATAGGTAGAACCACTGTGAGCGGTCTAAACTTCGACCCTTATTTCTGTCTTCATATTGTAAAGGGGAGCAAAGCCCGTTTTTTGCTCCCTCTATTGATAGATCAAGGGCCCTCCTGCCGTCGTCGTTTCAGTGACTCATAGGGCTTCCCTCAGCTCAGTCTTTTTGGTTCTTGAGAATGGTCGCCACCTCTCCCAGGACCGAAATGATTATCCCTGCCCGATGGGTCTACATCCATCCCTGAATGTCGTCGGGTACTATTCACTTCCCCGCCATTCTTGTAACCGTCACCTGTAATCCGCGCAGGTGTGTCCGCACCCCCCTGAGTGGACGAGAAAGAAAGGATTTCTCGGAGCAACCCCCCAGGTTCCAGACCCAGGAGTCAACTTTCCCGTATGAGCATTCGGTACATGTATCAGTCCGTGGAAGAGTGAAAGGGTCACCACTACTGAGGATCTCCCCCCTAATCTTAGATAGGTCGTCTGAGGGTTCGCCGCGGTTCATTACTGTGCTTACACACTAGGCTACCCTTCTCCAAAAGCTCCGCGGGACCACCTACCACTAGTCTTCGGCCGGAGGGGTTTATTGCACAAAAAAGCCGGGACACAGGCTCCCGAAGAGGGAAGCCCAACGAATGTCAGATGCAAGGCCCCGCACCTCATTAAGATCATATTGGCATACTCCCCCAAAAAAAATAGAGCAGACCCCATTGAAGACGGGAGTGAGGTACAACAAGGTTTTTATTCCACCGCCCTTCTCACGGAGCCGTACGTGGACATTACCGCTCATACAGCTCCTAGCCAGCAAGCAGTTAGCCTTCCTCTACAAGGAATGGAAGTGTGGATGAATCGACATCAAATAGAGGAATTAGGTTTTTCTTTTCAGCAATAACATGATAAGAGCATCTCTTTCACAAAAACCTACAGATCCCCCCCCCCCCCTATCCTGCCACTTCAGCACCTTGTGATCTTTGAGAAGATCATTACGAACCCTCTCCTAGAATGTTTTGGTAGATTCCGAAAATTCCATGGTGGATCAGGACGAGAATGAATCCGGGAATCCAGGACATACTCATCCTGGAGCTTCTGCTCTCCTCGGGGGAGGGGTTTTTTATAGATAGAGAGGTGAGTCGAGGGTAGCCTCCCGCTTGACCGATTTCTCGGAGTCGGAGGAAGATCTCTCATCTGATGACCCTGAACAAGAAGGAGCAGCTCTCGATGTGAGATCAGCAGCAAAAGAAAGAAGAGGAATTGGATGCTCCAGAGCAGCAGCCCCCGGATAAGCCTTAAAAAAAAAACACACACACACAACGGACCGGACACAAACAAAAGAAACAAGAAAAGGGCCATGATGATGATCCTATGTTCGTTTTCGCCCTGCCCCGATGATGCGCTCCTAGCTCGCGGAGCTACATACCGGAAAAAGAAAAAGACTCTCTCTATTACTTTGAGAAGAGAATCGTTGGTTTGACCGACGGACTATGTGGGAAATACGAGATCTAGGCAAGCCGCTACATGTTCTCCCCTTGCCCTTGAACGATAGAAGAACTACTTATCTTCTCTTAGATAGCGGTTGATCGGTTCGCATCTATGGTCAATCAATAGGTCCGCGGATCTATTCTTCTATACGATAAATCGCCATCTCGTAGCACCACCACGACACCAATTCTCGTTCTTTTTCCGAGCCCCCCATGTCGTGACTTCGACTTTGAGTATGATGAATGAGTGGAAAGATCTTTATAGAAGTCCCTGTCCGATCCAACCAAAGAGTGAGTATCTAATATATATATATATATATATATATATATATATATATATATATATATATATATATTCTAGATAAGGGGGATAACTGCGAGTTCTTTCCGAAAAGACTTGCTGCTCCCCTATCCGAATCCCGCGAGTGACTAAGCGCGAGACGAGCCATAACATAAGATAAGGGGCGAATCTACTTTTCGTAGAATCGACCATAGATATCTTCTTTTTTCGGTATATTTGCATCAGGCTTAGCCCCTACTAGTAAGAAGGTGTTCCCGAAAGGGGACGAAACCTGTCTAAGATCCTGTGTGCGGCTTAGTAGCGCGTGAACAGAACACGTAGCCTAAGCCGAACTCAATATTCAACCAACCTATGATCCATTTATTTAATCAGCTTACTATCAATAAACCATGTGTTAGGTTCTCGTTGCGGGAGATCTTGGAATGTGCCTGTCGTGTGAATGCGCATACAAATAGGGTCACTATTCGCCTACTACTAATAAGGGCGGAGAGTGGATTCTAGATTATATCTTTCGGGTAGGCTAGACTGGGGTTCTGGGAAAATCTATACGAATTCTTCTTTGTAAGAGACATCCCTAGGTCTAGTGATGTCTCCGGCAGCCTTGCTGGGATCTCCAGATTGAATAATTGGTTTACAAGACGCTCTTAGGGGGTCTTGTCTTCTTCTCGGATTCCAGCTTTTGACTTTTCTTATAAAAAGCTTTGACCTACTCCCTGAGCAGGGATGTACGCTTTATACAGGTAGTGGGGTCATGTATACTCATGGGATGGCTTTTTTTTGGAGTAATGAAAAAATTCCATTGCATCCAAATCAATCAAGATCTAAGTAGTTGTTCAGTAAACTATTATACTTCTCACATGCAGTACCTGAGTCTTGCCCATTTAAGGAATATGGAGGAGGTATGTGTCCTCTTGGTCGCCTTGACCAATCACAGATCAGCCCGACTAACGGTCGCTTTGATCCGTTACAGATCAGCTCTAAAGTACCCCTTTTTATTATGATAGGGGCGGATGGTAGGGCTAGAACAGGCATAATCGCTTGAACGGCTAGAAGTGGGCCGACTATCTTCCATAAATAACTAAAGAAATATATATATCTTTTTTTTTTTTTTTAGGCGGCGGATCGGTTGAAATAAAGATCGGGCTATTCGGGATCGGCTAGGTGATCGACTCCTTTCTTTCCATCCCCTCCCTCTGATGGTGAAACCGTGATATGTCAGCCAGCCATAGACCGCTGGCTGCCTTTATATTAGGTAGTAGGCATCGGATCAAAGGGGAATCGAACAGAGTATCGCTCTATCATATCGGGTGGATAGGTACAGAGTAACAGCTGAACGTGGGGATCACGGCAAAGAAATGCCCTTCCCTGCCATCCCCACTCCCCCTGAAAGCGGCCGAGTGCAGCGAAGGTGCATTCATCAGTAGTAGTAGTAGCTAATTCAAAAAGGCGGAAAGGGATCTGTTCGAACCAGAACTGAGACTAGAGAGGGGGGCGAATCCCGCATAGACCAATAGATCGAGATCCATAGTCCATTTCGGATCCAGATCGAGCTTCTTACTCGCCCTACTTCTAAGGATAGATAGAAAAGGTTGGAGAGGTCAAGTCGTGAAAGCACTAAACTGATGAGGAGAGGGCGGGCTTGGTTCGAACAAGCTCGGAAGGGGGTTTTAGGGAAGGCAATAGGGTGATCGTAGATCAGGAGGAGGAAGAGGTGGAAGCGGGAGCGGGGGGAAAGCCGGAACCCCTATAAGCAGGTGCAGATTCAGTTCCCATTGAGGAGCGGACGCCACTCGCCTAACCTACTAAAGCGAGGTTGGTCGTAGATCAACGGCATATTGGGTTTTTTATGGTTGATCAAGTAGACCCGGCGCCCCTTCAGTTGCATTTCCCAATCGGGGGCTAGGGGAAGCAGCAGAGTCAGGGATAGCTGAAGGGAGGGATCCGCGGAACCTATACACATACTATGCCATCGACCTATCCGGGTCATACCATCATTGACCAAAAAACCTATCCTATCCATACCAGATGAGCCATTCCTTCTCCGTCTGGCCCAAGGTATCACCATCGTTACAAAGACTGGATAAGGCGGCAGATGCTTCCTTGAAGCGAACGAGTTGTCCCAATCGGGCACGTAGAACAAATATCGGAAAGGCAAGGCAGTTCTTGCAGGGCAGAGGGATACATAGAGATAGATCTCCATCTATGCGCATGGAAATAGCTACGGGAGGGTTTGATCGGGATAAGTAGGCCGTTATATCTAGTGCCTGACCTCGCCTGCCCAAAATCCAGTAGTTGGCCTATGATTGGTTCGAAGAACGTCTCGAGATTCAGGCGATTGCAGATTCTATAACTAGCTGATCTACGACCAACCTCCTCATGTCAACATATTTTATTGTCTAGGAGGAATTACGCTTACTTGTTTTTTAGTACAAGTAGCT
>NC_081814.1:17892500-17897500 GCF_030704535.1 Vitis vinifera
TGCAATCCGAAAAGGCAGAAGTGCCTTCTGATTCATGTGCATAGGCTTAGAGCCAGTAGTTGCCACTGGATTCCTCAAATGTCATTGCAGATGATCTTCTCTTCTCGGGCAGTTAATCAATATCCCCAATATCGGCAAGCAAGGTGACGAAAGCAAGTACTTTTTCTTCGAATTTGTATCTGTAGTCTGTCAGTTCCTATGAAAGTGAACCGGGCGTACTACTTCCCAACCGCTGGAAGCGCCTTGCTTATCGTATTCTTATGATTGTTGCTACTTTTTCTTTATTTAAAAAGGTTCTTTTCAAACATAGTCTAAGCCCGTAAATAAACCTATTATTATTCTAATTAGATCCAGGCCTGGAAAGCAAAGGAATTAGATTACCCTCCCACTAGAAAAAAATAGAAACTTATTCCGGGATCTCTGCAGCTGCCGTGAAAGAAAGAGAAAGTGAGAGCTCCTGCTTTCTTCGCATCTCGACTTCTATCTTGACTTTCAAGAAAAATCAATGTGAAAAGCATGTTGCTAAATGGCATGTTGAAAGTCGAACGAAACCTAGTTCTCCTAGGAAATAGTGAGGGTGGTATACGATCAGGGATGATCCTATGTTCGTTTTGGCCCTGCCCCGATGATGTTTTCCTTACCGATTTTCTTTCATTTATTGTCAGAAAAGCCGCTGGATCATCCTATAGAAATGATGAATGACATAACAACATAACATAAGAAGATGATCAAAAACTAATTGAATTGTCTTATGTGTCTGAAGGATGAGACACAGACGCATAGAACAGACATTCCCAATCATCTGCCAAATCGTCTTCCACTCATGCAATGGAAAAGCATTAAATCATACACTCACTTTAAGGGCACTCTAAATGGATGGAAACTGCCATTCGCTGGGGGGAATTCTCACTCGCACTCGTAGGAAAGATCTTCTCTTCATTGGAGATATGGCGAATCCAATTCCATGGAAGGCTGGAACATAACTCGGCTGAAAATAGACTGGCTTACTTTCTTTACTCACTTGATCGCAAGCACCTATTCGTTCAGCTGAATCGATCGACATAGAAGGCAACCCACACGGGATGGAAAGATGTAAAGGCTTTCAAGAAAGGAAAGGGACTACTGTTAGGGCTTTCAAACGATTAACTGCTTTTACTTTGAGATTCAAGTAAAAGCTTCCTTCCTCACTCGCTTAAAGAAGACCTGAGCACTCCATCCCTTAGTACAGCAATTGAGCTTGCTTTCGAGATTGACTAGGCTGATTCACGTATCAAAGGTAAGGCATATGAATACCCTTCATCAAACGGGAAAGATCTATTCATAAACACTCAGGCCCTTACATGGTTACACCCCCACCATCCTTAGACAATGGACTCAATCTTACCCTTAAAAAGCCATTAACAACAACTACTATGGGGGGCTTAGCACTCCACCGGGAACTCCAACTAAAACCCCCTGTAAAAGAAACTAACCTGCAACGTATTCTCTTTCTCTCCTACGGCCTGCCATGGAAACACTTACCACTGGACCGAAGCAGGGGGGACTCAAACTGGATCGAAAGCAGAAAGTATGGAAAGGGAAAGGATAGAATCTTTCTTTTTTTTTTTTTTAGGCGGCTGAAAAGGCTATAGATTGACACTAGCTCTAACCCTTAATTGGCCAAGGCCAACTCCCTATGGATTAAGTGCACTTCTCCTCCATGGATGTAGCAATGGAAATCAACACTAATGATACAATCGCTGGAAGGAAAAACCAAAAAAACCGCAAGGAAGGCGAAAAAACTAGCTTTCTCAATGAATTGATGAAAAAAGAAGAATGCTTGATCACAGAATTTCTGTTTGACTCGCTGGCTAATGATCTTTTCCCTGGCCCTAGATCTGCTGGATTGAAAAAATCCTTCTTTTCTTGCTTTGCTTTGGGACAGAAAGAAAAAGTGCTTCCTGCCTATTATAGTCCCATATAGGGATTGGAATTGAAGCCTGGAAAAGAAATGGAAAAATAAGGGAGCTCGCATGGACAAAATTTCCTTTGCTTGTATGGACCACTACTATTGAATCCGTCCCTCTCCCTCGCCTGTGCCTTATTCAAGCTTTCAACAGAAAGACCTATAACCCATCTCACAAGGGAAAAGACCTTATCACTCGAACTCGAAACAAGGAAGGCCGAAGGAAAGCTACTCCAACTGGAAAAGGATCTCTAGATGTCTCAAAGGCAGAAGTAAAGGCAAATCGAACTTATAGGAGAAAAATGGGAGAAGAAATTCTATTAGGATTGGAAGAAAGACTCTTAAACTTCTATGGGAGAATGCTTAAAAGACTGCCCGAGGGAGCGAGATTAGGAAAAGATTACGGCTAGAGGAAAACTAAGAGAGGGCTAAGGTTGGCTCAGTCCAGTTTCAATGGAGACTATCTTGAAACGGGTAGTATAGGGGTTCGCTCTTTCCCGAAGGTGATAAGAGAGGGATGAACCAGCTACATTGGATTAAAAAACAAACTTGCCTAGAAAAAGAAAACTTCCTGCCTTTGCCCTTTCTCAGCTCCAAAAGTCTAATGTATCGTGAGAGAAAAAGGCTCTTCTTTCCCAACATGAGGGAGGCGGGTGTGGTAGGTCAACCTGAGACCTTAGTTAGAAGGAAGCAAAATACCCCCCTTTCTATC
This sequence comes from Vitis vinifera, assembly GCF_030704535.1. Lineage (NCBI taxonomy): Eukaryota > Viridiplantae > Streptophyta > Magnoliopsida > Vitales > Vitaceae > Vitis > Vitis vinifera. The sequence goes on from NC_081814.1 coordinate 17,895,158, forward strand.
AAGCAATGGTACAAACTGAAGCAATAGGACCAATATGCAAATCAGGTTAAAAATCTAGAGCTCCACTATCTAGAGGAAGAAATCCGGGAAATAGTCGCCCTTACTTAAGTGAATTATGCCAGAAGGACAGCATAATTATCGAGTTACACTCCCCCCATTCTAAGAGAATACTTCATTTTAATGGCTACAAGGGCTATAGATTAACACTTGCTTACAAGAAAGAATACAACTCCACTCCACCTCGATTAAGATAACCAGAACTCCAAAAAGAAAAGAAGGAATTGAACTGGTTATTTCGGGATAAATAAATTATAATAAATAAATTGGCTTGGCTCGGAGGCAAAAGGATTAGGAAGTCATTATGGCTGGAGAGGGCAATGAAACAGAAGGAGAAAGAATGTAAGACGATGCTCTTAGCCCTCTTTTCTAGCACTGAAACTTTAGAGGCTTATGCAATTGTATGGGCACCCACTACTTATCCATAGTCTTCTACTGTAACTGGATCTCAAACTGCCTGAAAGGACAAAGAAAGCATTACAACTGCCTATGATGTTACACCCTCGCCAGGGGAAGGCATTAGATTAGCAATAGCTTAATAATGGATTAAGGGATATAACAGAATTCCTACTTGATTAGGGGCACTCACTTAAGTACGCAGGCTTTCAAGCGTATTTACTTGCAGCAGTCTAATTGAAACTCTTGCCCACCTAGCACCTTAAGCATACTTCTATCATGAGCGATTTCCGATTCCGTACTATATGAGTACACATCACACCGTCCGTATGGTGAAAGTCATCAAGCAAAAATAATAGTAGTCATCTACGTCCGCGAAGTCATTATTTCTTGAGCAAAAAAAGTATATATTTCGAACTTTTGATAGAAAGCTTAGAATAAGAGTGTTTTGCATATTCGGATACCCCAGCAGTTGCTTAGTTTTGATTCGTCTTTGGAAGCATAGGTGACAAGCTATCCAGTCCAGCAGCACGTATTTTTCCTTTCTTCAGCTTCCTTCTTTCCTTTCCGCATGGCTCAGTGTGATCATGATGAATTGTCTTAGTGGAGATTTACTAAGGATGCGCATTTTCTATCAATTCAAGAAAGACTGCTTAGCTGATTTTAGAAAGTCCAGTTAATTATACCGGAAATAAAGAAGAGGGATGTTTGAACTCGCCCTACCAAAAGCATAACATAGTTCATAACCTACTTAAGCTTAAGAAAGGGGGACAAGGGGATCCTAGACGGAAACTTGGCAGGAAAGGCTCGTGCCAGAAGGGCCGTCCGGGGGGACACTCACTTATTAAAAATCTCTGGGGTGAAACTGAAATCCTAGTATACAACTTAGATCTGATAGCCCGAGCTTAGGGGCATTAGTATAGTAGCGAAAGACCTTGCTTCAGGTTGCCTTAGTCAGCTCCTTTGGTCCACCCTTTAAGCAAGGGGGGTTCGCCAGAACAAAAAAAAACGGACTAAAGAGACATATAAAAGCCCTACGGCTAAGCAAGGAAAAGGAATAAGATAGCCGATAAGCCATATATAAGAGCTTTTTAACGTCTTTACTTTAGCATGGGCGGGCGATCCTTAAACTTAGAACCTAATAAACACTGCCCTTAGCCCACAACCAGATCAGAAGGAAGGTCAGCCAGAGACTTCCAAAGTCAGTTAAGTTAAGGAGAAAGAAAACCAAGGAAGCCAGCCCAGGCATCTATAGCCGCACTACCGTAGCGCAATAGCTGTAAATCTACATTCTCATTTACCATAGGTGAAGCAAGGATACAAAAATAAATCACTCAGTTAGCCCTCAATGAATCACTTAGGAAAGCTAGCCCATCCAATTGGATTTCTAGGTCTTCTTCGAGCCAGGCCCAGTTAGAGAGCCAACTCTAAGGCCTTTTCAAAGCCAGTGCTAAGACCTTTACACCCTAACCCCTTACGCGGGAGTTTCGTTCTGTATGTCTTTCCTGTAATAGCCAGTTGAAGTGCTTGTCGCTAGGAGTTTTCTTGGAAGTTCCATTCCATCTAGTTCAATTCTGGTTCCCAGTTATCGTCCAATGAGCAAGCCAGTTAGAGATGTTCTTTATTTAGTGTATGTCCTAGTCAGCAAGTTATGGTTCGGTTCAGAAACGTATAATGGAGAAGCTCCAGTAGTTCTTCCTTTAGAGCCAGTAGAAGTATAAGGAGAAGTACCGACAAGTGTACCATCCGTAGTAGTAGTTGTTGTGCCTTTTATTTCTCTTGAAGGAGGAGGCCTTGGCCAGTTAAGGGTTAGAGTTTGAGTTATTGGGGTCAGAACCTTTGAGCTAACAATGCTAATTCGTGGGATGAAATGACTTCTTTTATAAGGTC
>NC_081814.1:17902500-17905000 GCF_030704535.1 Vitis vinifera
ATCAAGCTCAAACTTCCTTCTTGCATACGTGCTCCTCCGGAAGAACACACTAGAATAAGAGGTAGAAATTCATTGGTGGCATATTCGATCAAACGGGTAATTTTCTCACCTACTACGGATCCCATACTACCCCCCATAAACTGAAAATCCATAACCCCAATTGCTACGGGAATACCGTTTAGTTGACCTGTGCCTGTTTGAACAGCCTCAGTTAATCCTGTCTTTCTTTGATAAAAATCAATACGCTCTTTATAAGGTTCCTCCCCCGAATGAAATTCAATAGGATCCAGAGAGACCATGTCTTCATCCACAGGATCCCACGTACCCGGATCAATCGAAAGTTCGATTCTATCTGAACTACTCATTTGAAAATGATATCCGCATTGTTCGCAAATATTTATTTTTGACTTTAAATTTATTTTCTAATAAAATCCATAACAATTTTCGCATTGAATCCACAAATGCCTGTATTTTTGAGCTACATATAGAACATTAGAACTTTTTAAATCACTACCATTCGTGCTAGTTTGTTTACTGGAACTCCCGTGTTCACTCCTAGTTCTACTTTGACCACAAATGTAACTATAAATGTAACTGTCACTGTAATTGTTACTACCACTTTAAATGTAATTATTAATGCAACTATTAATGTGCTTATTCCAACTATATTTAGTATCATACATGTAACGATCATAGTGGGGATGATTACTCTTAGATACATTATTCAGATAACTAGAATTTACATTATTCAGATAACTAGAATTCCGATAACTATAAAAAAAACTTTCTAGTTCACTCAAAAAAGACTGATCGTTATCAATCTCAAAAATATGATTTTCAATATCAAAATATATGAAATAACTGACCCCATTCCTATCCCTAACTAAAAAAGTGTCATCAGAGATGAAATTCCGAATGTCCCTGACGCCGAATAAATGATCAACATTACTATAACTAGAACTCTTAATTTGACTCCAATTATTAATGTTTTTATCCGTATTATTTATAACCTGGTCTTCACTTCCACTGGTATTTTCAATAGGATCAGGACTGTCCGTTGATTTACTTAGCCCACACCTGTATTCTAACTTCTCGTTAAACAACATCGAATTGAACCACCATTTTTCCATAGAGCTTTCTTGCCCCCTATTTACATTAAAATACAATAAATGAATAGTCATTCGATGAAAAATCATTTGAATATTTCATTTCCTATCACAATAAGCATATAGATCCAATCAGTAGGATTATTAACTAATAACGAGTGAGTATTGAAAGAAATGATTCTATTTTGTGGGAATCTGGGATATAACTTCACTATACGATACGGTGGAACCCCCTTTCAATTATAAATATAAAGAGTGGTTTCTCCCACCAAAAAAAGTGTCAAATTCGCATCGAAAAAAAGAAGTATTTGTTCTCTCCTATGAACAATTTTTTTCGTAAAATATCATCTAATAATAAGTTTCTATTCCAACACGGAATGAAAAGGACAATATACAGGATGGGGTAGAAGGAGTTGTAATACTTGGCTCGATATATGGCCGAAACTACAAGATATAAAAGAATACGCCAATCCTAAGGATCCATAGGATTAATTGTGGATCTAACACAACAATAGAAAATTGGAGTTGTTTAGTCTTAGATTTTGTATTGTATATCTAGATAAGTATGTATCTATCCAAAATATATACATACAATAGTCTTTTTGTATTCGGCTCAATCCTTTTTTTTAGTAAAAGATTGGGCCGAGTTTAATTGCAATTCAATTTAGGAAACGAACAATAATTACTGGATTACAAAGTATCCATTGCTGGGAATTCAAATTGGATTTCCTTCCATACTTCACAAGCAGCAGCTAGTTCAGGACTCCATTTGCTAGCTGCACGGATAATTTAATTACCCTCACGAGCAAGATCACGTCCCTCATTACGAGCTTGTACACATGCTTCAAGAGCTACTTGATTAGCTACGGCACCCGGTGCATTTCCCCAAGGGTGTCCTAAAGTTCCTCCACCGAACTGTAGTACGGAATCATCTCCAAAGATCTCGGTCAGAGCAGGTATATGCCAAACGTGAATACCCCCATAAGCCACTGGCAGAACACCTGGTAGAGAGACCCAATCTTGAGTGAAATAAATACCGCGACTTCGGTCTTTTTCAACAAAATCATCACGTAATAAATCAACAAAGCCCAAAGTGATCTCTCTTTCTCCTTCAAGTTTACCTACTACGGTACCGGCGTGAATATGATCTCCTCTAGACAGACGTAAGGCTTTAGCTAGTACACGAAAGTGCATACCATGATTCTTCTGTCTATTAATAACTGCATGCATTGCACGATGGATGTGAAGAAGTAGGCCATTATCTCGACAATAATGAGCCAAGCTAGTATTTGCAGTGAATCCCCCTGTTAAGTAGTCATGCATTATGATAGGAACTCCCAATTCTCTGGCAAATACAGCCCTTTTGATCATTTCTTCGCATGTACCTGCAGTAG